>NC_132872.1:5000-195000 GCF_048164855.1 Canis lupus baileyi | reverse complement strand
CCGCCCCTGCCATTGAAGAACTTTCAGTGTCTTCTTTTTCTAGGAAAGGCAGTGGTCCTGTGGGGTTTTTTTTTTTTTTTAGTCTTTCTAATCTTTTTTTATTTTTTAAAGATTTTATTTATTCATGAGACAGAGAGAGAGAGAGGTAGAGACTCAGGCAGAGGGAGAAGCAGGTTCCATGCAGGGGGCCTGACATGGGACTCGATCCCAGGTCTCCAGGATCCCACCCTGGGCTGAAGGCGGCGCTAAACCCTTAAGCCACCCAGGCTGCCCAGTCTTTTTAATCTAACCATGTGTCCTCTAACCTTTCGTGAAAGCATCAGAGAAGGTAAAAAAAAAAAGAGCTGGAGTCAGTCAGAAGGACAATTAGACAAATCACTTCCCTTGGTGAAGTTGTGAAGCTCATTTTTTATCTCTATAAAATGGGACTCATCACCATTCTATTGCTGGACTGACATGGTGGTCGTGAAAATCAATGATCATTTTTTAAAATATTTATTTATTTATTTATTTATTTATTTATTTATTTATTTATTTATTTATTTATGAGACACACAGGGAGAGGCAGAGACACAGGCAGAGGGAGAAGCAGGCGCCCTGCCGGGAGCCCAATGGTGGACTTGATCCCAGGACCCTGGGATCAGGACTTGAGCCAAAGAGAAACTAACTACAATTTTAGTGTTGGCACTGTTGTTGCCATGAAAGTATTTGGAAATATAGAAAGAAAACTATGAATACAACATAAACAAATAGAAACTAGAAACACTGATACTTATTTAAGGTTGCAAATGCGATAAGAAAAAGATGCACAGAAGAGGAATTCTTAGCCTGGAATGGCCTTTGAGAGAGATCATTTTTGAGACTGAATTCATCCTCTCATTCATTCATTGATTCATTCATTCATTTATTCATTCAACTATAAAATTTGACTATTGTATGCCGGGTTTCATCTACTGCGAGGTATATAGTGATAAATAAGATCAACTCAGTCTCTCCCAGTGGTAGCACCAAGAGATGGCCTGGGAGGCATATTTTATGTGCCTCTTCCCCATAATTCCAAAAGTCTTGTCCCTCATTTACAAAGAACTGACACTTTGTCCCTCTTTTTTTTTTTTTTTTTTTTTTTTTTTTTTTAAAGATTTTATTTATTTATTCATGATAGTCACAGAGAGAGAGAGAGAGAGAGAGGCAGAGCGAGAAGCAGGCTCCATGCACCGGGAGCCCGACGTGGGATTCGATCCCGGGTCTCCAGGATCACGCCCTGGGCCAAAGGCAGGCGCCAAACCGCTGCGCCACCCAGGGATCCCCACTTTGTCCCTCTTAATTAAGTGCCATGCAAACAAAGTCTTGAAACCCTCAATTCCAAAAAAAAAAAAAAAAAAGGGATCCCTGGGTGGCGCAGCGGTTTGGCGCCTGCCTTTGGCCCAGGGCGCGATCCTGGAGACCCGGGATCGAATCCCACGTCGGGCTCCCAGTGCATGGAGCCTGCTTCTCCCTCTGCCTGTGTCTCTGCCTCTCTCTCTCTCTCTGTGACTATCATAAATAAATAAAAATTAAAAAAAAAAAAAGAAACCCTCAATTCCTCTTCCAAAAAGATTGCCACTTCTAAGCTTCTTCTAGAAAAATTCTGGACCTACAACTGGTCCTCATCTTTACAGATCTTGAAGTCTGATGAGAGAGACAAGTATTAAACACATACATAAACTCATGATAATTAATATTGCAATAATTGTTATAAAGATACTAAATGGAGGTCATCAAAAATAAGTAAATAGTGGCCAGGGAAGGCCTTTTTCAAGAACTGACCTATATTGGGATGCCTGGGTGGCTCAGCAGTTTGGGGCCTGCCTTCGGCCCAGGGCATGACCCCGGGATCCTGGGATCGAGTCCCGAATCGGGCTCCATGCATGGGGCCTGCCCTGCCTATGTCTCTGCCTCTCTCTCTCTGGGTCTCTCATGAATAAATAAATATTAAAAAAAAAAAAGAACTGATGTATAGTCATCTAAGAGCTGAATTTGAATTTGTCAGAGCCCTAGGTGAGGGGAAAAAAGGGAAAAGACAGAAAGACCAGGTTTGCAAAGGCCCTGAGGCAGGAAAGAGTTTGGTGTGTTTGGGGAAGTGAAAGAAGGCGCACTGTGGTTGGGATAAGGTGAGGTGGGGAAGCGGATCTGGGGAAGAAGAGGGTGACGGGTGACGGGTGACGGTGGAGGATGCCGGGGAAGGCCACATCCAACAATGGACCTTATAGGTCAAAGAAATCCTCACTTTATTCTCCATGAAATGGGAAGCGGTTGGACGGCTGCAAGAGCTGTGCTCCGAGTCACACGCAGTAACGAGCAGTGGCCGCTGTGGGAGAAAGGATCCGAAAAGGGTCAAGAGTCAAAGTAGAAAAATATCAGGTAGGAGGGAAGGCAGGATCCCGGGTGAGAGATGGAGGGGGCTTGGGTTATTCTAAGAGCAGTGGCAGTGGAGGGATGCGGCAGGATTTGACAGGGCCTTGGTGTTGGAGTGGCAAGAATGACCCCCAGGTTTCCGGTTGAGCCCTGGTGGGTAACGGTGTCTTGCTAAGGTCAGGAAGCCCGGGCAGAGCTGGTTTGGGCAGAAGGGCCAGCGCCGCGTCTCCGGTAAGTGGGTTTATGAGGCGGAAGTGAGACAGGGTGTGAGGATGAGAGGCCCGCGTAGCCGGGGACGCCGAACAGAGCCGAGGGTCACAGGGTAGGGTTGAGGGCTAGGAAGGCGCTCTGGCTGGTGCAGCAGCAGGTGGAGAGGTCACAGAGGTCAGCCCCGGGGTGCAGGTGGCCCAGCGCTCTTCTCCGCGGAGGGGACCAGACACCTTTAAGGAGCAATGAAAGCTATCCCTGTGGGACCCCTGGGGGGCTCAGCGGAGGAGGGCGGCCTGGGGCCCAGCGCGTGACCCCCAGATCCCAGATAGAGTCCACGTGGGCTCCCTGCATGGAACCCGCTTCTCCCTCTCCCTGGGTCTCTCTCTCATGAATAAATACATAAACTCTAAAAAAAAAAAAGAAAGAAAGAAAAAAAAAAAAGAATAGGAGATAGATGCTGAAGGTAAGGTCTGAAAAGCATCAGCTGGAGTGGAAACCGTGCGACCTTGGGGAGGCCCAGCACCATCCCGTGAAGGGCGGGACACGCAGCGAGGGCGAGCCACGGGGCAGCTCCCGTGTGGCTGCTTCCTCTGGTCCCTGTGGCTGCGGTGACTGTGACTGGCAGAGGCAAGCGGGCTAGCGGTCTTGAGGGCGGAGGACATGCCAACAGGTTCTTGCAGAAGGTCAAGTGAGGACTGTGTCTGGCGTTGCGATCGTGGGGGTCGGGGGGTCTGGAAGAGAGTGGGGTCACAGGAGGGAGGGCCCGGCCTCCGGAGCAGCAGTCCCCGGGCCGGAATCATCGCGGGTGGGGCGTCAGCCCGCCTCCCGGAACTTCTCTGGACGTGCTCCATTCTTTTTCTACCTTCTTGGTCTTCTTCTCCTCTCCTGGCTCCATCTTTTCCCTCAGCTTATAAACAGGCTCAAGCCTCTCCTGGTGACTCAGCATCTCTTCCAGGCAGCGTCCAGATCTCTTCTGTAGAACCCAGAACATCTGTAGCAGAGAATTTCCTGAAGAGTTCAATTGCCTTTTTTCTTCCTACAGTTTTCCCTTGCCCAGGTGGTTGTTGCCTTCCTCTAGGCATCTCGGCTGCTTCTTGAGGTCTGGGGCTCTTCGGGGCCTTTGAAAAGCCTCAATGCACTGACAAGCTCCTGCGGGATGCTCTGGAGGCTGAGTGGAGGCTGAGTTTGCCTGAAGGCGGCACTTAGGAGGCTGCTCCAAAGGATGGTGGGTCCATGCGGTGGGAATGGAGGTGGGGATTCCAGGCTTACTAAGGAGGTAAAATAGGTAGGATTTGGTTCCTGGATAAGGCAAAGGGCTGAACCAAGATTTCCAACTTTTTAAAAAAGATTTTATGTATTTGACAGAGAGAGAGAGAGAGAGAGAGAGACAGAACACAAGCAAGGGGAGCTGCAGCAGGAGAGCGAGAAGGAGGCTCCTCACTGAGCCCGGCTCCATCCTAGGAAGCTGGGATCATGACCTGAGCCAAAGGCAGACACTTCATCGACTGAGCCACCCAGCGTCCCTCCAACTTTCTAATTCTGATGACATTGGGTGCTGGGGTGGGGGGCAGTTGAGAGTGGGCCACTATGCAGCTAGTGGGTGGGCTCAGTCTCTCAGACATGCTGAGTTTGGGGTGCCTGGGTGATATGTCTAGATAGAGCCGCCAGACAGGCCGGACTGCGGATATTTGGGTCTAATTTTTGTGAAAGAGGCCTGCGGATGGCTGACCAGGTAGTTGACACCGTGAGGATGGAGGCAATCCCCAGGAGCGTGGATTGAGAGGAGCTGAGGGGCTTACAGGGAGTCCTGCATGTAAGGCACAGATTCACGGGTGATGTCATTGAAGGACCAGAGGAGGCCTTATTTACTGAGACGTGAGAATTGGGAGAGTGCACTCCTTTGGAATCCAAGATAGTATTGAGATTCCAGAAGGTGAGAGTCATCTGGAGGTGTCAAATGTAGTAGAGAGATCCAGAGAGATAGGCCTGAGGAGTACCTGCCCACTTTGGGTAAATGAAGGTCAGAGGTTACTCCTGCCTGAGCAGGGTTAGCAAAGGGGTGTGTGTGTGGCGGCAGGAGGCGGGGGGGGGGGGGGGGGGGGAAGCAGCCAGACTGTCAAGTGTTGAGAAATGAGGAAGTGAAGGGGGAGAAGGAGGACAGGACAGAAGGGCACACACACACATGCGCGTGCACACACACACACCCGTCTAAGAGGCCTGCAGCCTGCATGAGATGGGGAGAAGCCCTCGGAAGCTAACTGGAGAGAGCGCCTGGAGTGGAGGGCTGGCACCACAGCTTTGTTTTCAGATTTGGGAGAGACCTGAACTGGTTTAAAGGCTGAGAAGCAGTAGCCTGGAGCCAAGGGGCCAGAGAGTTGGGGGAGGAGGCTTTTAAGGGCTCAATCCTATCCATCGGGCTTCTCAGAGTTTGACAACCCTAACACACCCCTTATCATTTGAGCACCAATAAGGCTTAATGGAAACACACACACACAAGTGGTGGGACTGTGCCCAGGGGTTGTGAAGGGAGATACAGGCCCACCAGGTGCAGTGTGCCGTCTACGCCACGTGAGGAGATGCGTGGAAACTGTCCAGCTCCACACAATGTAGGGAGCCAGGAGCAGTGTGACACCTGTGATGAAGTTTTGGGACGTAGGTGAGATCCGGGCCGACCTAGAAAGAATTCTTTAGACGTCTTTGGTGCAAAATGGTGGTTTTATTAAAGCCCGGGGACAGGACCCCGGGGGCAGGAACAGCGGCTGCCCTGGGCCTAGGAGGGGTGGCTGATTACCCGCCGAGTGGGAGGGAGGGAGGGAAAAAGGGAGATTCCTTTTTCTTTTTTTTTTTTTAAAGATTTTATTTATTTATCCATGAGAGACACAGAGAGAGGCCGAGACACAGGCAGAGGGAGAAGCAGGCTCCATGCAGGAAGCCTGATGTGGGACCCGATCCCAGGATCCCGGGGTCACGCCCGAGCCAAAGTCAGCTGCTCAGCCGCTGAGCCCCCCAGACCTCCCCAAAGGGAGATTTCAAAAGGTCCTTCATATGCTAAAGAGGACCGAAGAGATACTGGAGGCCTTGGGATGTCAAGTTAAAGATTGCTTTTCCCTCTGGCAAGGCATTAACACGAAGACAATTGGAAACTTCCCAAAGAATGTCACACCTGCCCACCCAGGGGGTCGTTTGCGGGATGCCAGCCGTGCCAGGTGCAGCTCGCCCCCTCCCGCATCACCTGCACTGCGGACTCCGAGCAGCGTCCTGTCCCCATGAGGCGTCACCGTAAGTGCGGGCCCGGGGCAGGTGTCACCAGGTGCCAGTACTGAACCGGAGCCGGAATGCTTTTGGCCTCCGGGGAGGGGTCTCGGGTGCGGAGGGCGGGGGCCGGGCGGGTCGCCCCCGTCCCCGTGTTGCCTCTAAGCCGCCAGGTGTAGGGAGGCCCCCAGTGAGGCGCGCTTCCAGGTGGGCGCGGCCCGGGCAGCAGGTGGCGGAAACCAAAGGCGCGGCTGGGGGTCGGGCGTGCAGCGCGCAGAGACCAAGCCTCTGCGGGGGGAGGGGGGGAAGGTGCGGACGGGGGTGCGGGGGGCGGTGCGGAGTTTGCCTCCAGCTCCCTCGGAAGAGCGTCCGGCGCCGCAGGCGGTGGGGCGTGGGGGTCCCTGGGGTCCGCTTCCGCCCTTCCCGGGGCCCGGGGCGCAGAGCCCGCCGCCGAAGGCGAATTGCGCGTTTCTGTCTTCGGGGGCGGGGGCGGGGGCGCCGCGGGCAGCGGCGGAGGCCTGGGTCGCTGCTGGGATCCGGCTTCCCGCTGCCGCGCCCGTCTCCCCCGTGACCTGGACCGTGGGCCGGGCTTGCAGGCCCCTCGCGGGACGTTGTGCTAAGAGCTCGGGTTTGCGCGGCGGGGCCGGGGGGGGGGGGGCAGGTCCGCCTCCGCCGCGCGGGGCCCCCTGCCCTGCACCCGCAGCCGCAGCCTCCCGCCCGCACTCGGCGGCTGGGCGAGGGCCTTCCCGCCGCTTCCCTTGGCTCGCGGGGGCGGGGCCTGCGCCGTCGCCCCGCCCCGAGCCCCGCCCACCGAGCCCCGCCCACCGAGGCCCCGCCCCCGACGTCCCGCGCCCCTCCGCGCGCGCTCGGCCGAGGCGGCCACGTGACCTCACATCCGGGCGCGGGAGGCCCGAGCTCGCCGCGCTCCCCGGCCGCTGCCCGCGCTGAGGTCCCGGCGCCGCGGCGGAGGGGGCCGCTTCGTCGCCCGCCGCCCAGGCCGCCTCCGAGGGCAGCCCGCGCCCTCCCCCCCGCGCGGCCCTCCTGCCGCCCGCTGCCGCCCCGGCCCGGCCCGGCCCGGCCGCCGCGCCTTCCGCCCCCGCCGCCCGCCGCGCCGCGACCCGGAGCGACCCCGAGCGGCCCCGGGCGATGGGGCTGGGCTGAGCGCGGCGGCGGCGGCGGCGGCGGGCCCGGGCCTGGCGCCCCGCGGAGCGGCGGCTGCTCGGGCCCCGAGGCCCCCGGGAGCCGGCGGCGGGTGAGCGGCGGGCGTGGAGCCTGCGGTCGGCGGCCTCCGGGGCCTGCACCCGCGCTCCTGGGCGGCGGCGGCGGCGGCGGCGGCGGCGGGGCAGGTGCGGGGCAGCTGCGGGGCAGGTGCGGGGCAGCTGCGGCGGCCGTCCCCGGAGCCCGGCCCCGGACCGCCAGGTAGGACTCGCCCCGGGCCGCGCGCGGCGGGGCTCAGCGCCCGGGGCCGGGTCCCCTCCGTGCGCCTCGGAGCTGACTCGGGGACGCCTGCGGGCGGAGGCGGCTCCAGACCCGCGAGTCGGCCGCGGACAGCCCTGAAAGCGCGACAGACGCAGGTGTCGCTCGAGCCAGGCGGTTCCGGTTCTCCGCTAAGGGCTGGCTTCCAGGTTAGACGTGTGGTTCCTGGGCGCCCGGGCTCCGCGGGGCTCCGCGGGGCTCCGCGGGGCAGCGCCTGCCTTCGGCCCGGCGTGACCCCGGGTCGGGGGTCCGGGCCCCGAGTCTCCGATGGGCCCCCGGGCGTGACCCCGGGTCGGGGCTCCAGCTCCCGAGTCCCCGTCGGGCGCCCGGCTGTGACCCCAGGTCGGAGATCCAGCCCCCGAGTCCCCGTCGGGCCCCCAGGCGTGACCCCGGGTTGGGGATCCGCGCCCCGAGTCCTCAACGGGCGTCCAGCTGTGACCCCGGGTCAGGGGTCCAGGCCCCGAGTCACGACGGGCCCCCGGGCGTGCCCCCGGGTCGGGGATCCAGGCCCCGAGTCCCCATTGGGCGCCTGGGCGTGACCCCAGGTCAGGGGTCCAGCCCCTGAGTCCTCGTCGGGCCCCGGGCGTGACCCCAGGTCGGGGATCCAGGCTCCGAGTCCCCAACAGGCGCCCAGGCATGACCCCCGGTTGGGGGTCCAGCCCCCGAGTCCCCGAGTCCCTGTCGGGCTCCCTGCATGGAGCCTGCTTCTCCCTCTGCCCGGGTCTCTGCTCCTGTCTCTCATGAATAAATAAGTAAAACCTGTAAAAACGAGAGTAGTGCCTTTGGCTAGGTCTCAGCCTCCTTACCAAGGCACATGTACTTTGTTTCGCAGGAGTACGTGTGGCCTCCTTTTCTAGGGAGGACTGTTGTTTGCCGAGTAGGCTACACTTGCTAAAATAAGTGTGTGCGGACACCCCATCCTGGGTTAGCAGCGCTTTTCAAAATACAGATCAGCTCCTGGAGGTTCCCCGTAGCCTGTTACTGATCCTGGTTCTGCTCCTGTGCTCCTGCATCAGCCACTGTCAGACTCGCAAGGACTGAGACGGTTCAGTGAGGTGTCTGTCAAGGTTGGCGAAGCCTGTTGTTTGTTGCTCAGGGTGTTGGGCAGGTAAAGTGAGGACACCGGTTGTCTCAGTTTATAAGTAGTATAGTTACACATGAAACTGTGAAGTAGCAGGGGTGCCCGGGGGGCTCAGCGGTTGAGCACCTGCCTGTGACCCAGGTGTGACCCCGGGTCACAGGATCCAGTCCCACATCAGGCTCCCTGCATGGAGCCTGCTTCTCCCTCTGCCTGGGACTCTGCGTCTCTCTGTGTCTTGTGAATAAATAAGTAAATAAAAAATAAGAAGTAGCAGTTCTTCTTGAAGATACACTTGACAGGCTTCAGTTTATGCAGTGTTCAGATTACGTAGTAGAAGGGCTGATTTCTTTGTTCAGGTCAATTAGGTTGCTTTACTTGGAGTATGCTTGGTAATTAAGAATCTTAATTTATAACTGATTTGAGATAAATTCCTACACAGATAGGAAAATAGTTTTGTAGTAATTACAACAAAGCTTTGTAAGCTTGAATGTCTAAACGTTATTTTCTGATGACTTTCTGTGTGGTTTGCTTATTAGATATTACAGCTAAAATACTTCTGTTGGCTCGGTTAGCTCTTAATTCTCTCATTTAGGTAACATCAGTTTTCCACTGATGTCATATTTCAAGTGTAGATTCTTACGTGGATAAGAACTATTTATTGGCAGTTACAACATATTGTAGAAAAAGCATGGACTTGGAAAATCAGACTGGAGTTTGTTTTTTGACTTTTCATAACTGTTTGACTTTGACCAGTGCTAATAGTTACTGAGTAAGCTTGTTACATAGTAGGCTTTGAATCAAACACTTGACATGGATTATTTCATTTAAACCCTACCTTTTTTTTTAAAGATTTATTTATTTATTCATGACACACAGAGAAAGAGGCAGAGACACAGGCAGAAGGAGAAGCAGGCTCCATGCAGGGAGCCCAACGTGGGACTCGATCCCGGGACCCCGGGATCACGCCCTGAGCCACAGGCAGATGCTTAACCACTGAGCCACCCAGGCACCCCTAGACCCTATTTTACAGATGAGGAAACTGAGATTTAGGGATGTTAAGTTGCCCACAGTTACAGACCGCTAACATGGTAAACCTAGAAATAGAAACAGCTTGTCCCATATGGTAACAGAGAGCTAGGATTCTGCGTGTCTTCAAAGTCCCTTATATTGTAAATTGCTTAACTTCCTTGATCATCATCTTCCAGTTGTTTTTCCTTTTTTTTTTTTTTTTAATAAAGATTTTATTTATTTATTCACGGGAGACACAGAGAGGCAGAGACACAGGCAGAGGGAGAAGCAGGCTCCGTGCAGGGAGCCGGACGTGAGGCTCGATCCTGGGTCTCTTCCAGGATCACTCCCTGGGCTGAAGGCGGCGCTAAACCGGCCACCTGGGCTGCTCCTCTTCCAGTTCTTTCTTATTGAAAACAAAAATAGTAATACTTACTTCAGAGAGTTTTGAGGTTAGCTGAGACACTTCAATTCTCCCTTTGCCTCTTTCGTTCTATACACTAAATCAGGCTCTGCTTGTATAACCTGGTAGGTAGTCTTGTAAGCACTGTGAATATGAGGTTTGAAGATGTGAGTATACTTTGAAGATTGATAGCAGTCCCAGGAGATGGGCCATGATCAGTGATAGGGAGGCATCCTGTGAAACTTTGTCTTTATTCTGTATTTTTTCCCTAATGGTCGGGGTGACGGGGGAAATAACTTTATAGTTTTGAATGACAACAAAATGGTTTTAATTGCTAAAACTCTGGGAAGACAGAAATAGAATTTTAAAATGATCATGATTACTTGTTTTATCTAACACTGAATTCTGTCCGCTGGTATACTGGGTAACCTAAACTAACTATATACGTATTAAGTAGAAGACTTTGTGATGGAACATGAGTTGAATAGGAATTAGCGGCTTATCACTTATTAAGATAACAGTTTATAGCGGTACACTAAAAGAAGATAATGTAGTGCTATTACCTAATATATCAGGTAGATACACATTCCGGTGATGGAAGGCATACTGAGTGCACCATATAGCTCATCTAGTTAAATCTGCATCCAAGAGATCGCTGATGGGATTTAATCTTTGGTTTTGGAACATAGTTTGTGTGAAATGAAACTAACTGGCCTATGGCGATAATAGATCTGTAGTCACCAAAACCATGTTCTAATTATTAACCCATCTAACTAGTCCAGGAAACTTGCGAGAGGCAAGGAAATAATTGTTAGAATCTTAACTTGAATTTTGTTGACCTTCTATTTTGAGATAGAGAAAGAAGAGAGCATCAGAATTAGAGCCCATGTTTTAAGATTTATGTAAAACTATAAAAGGTTCTGGGTTTATTTAATCTGGAGGAAAGTAAGTAGTTGTCTGTAGGGTAACATGCCCTGGACTTCATGGTAGCTAGTGATTACATAAGCTGTAGGTTAAAAACCTTTGTATTAGTTTGGTGTTTGGGTGGTTCAGTTGGTTAGGTGTCATTGATTTTTGGCTCAGCCCATGAGATTGAGCCCTGCGTTGCGCTCTATCTCTAATTAAAAAAAGTATTTAAAAAAAAGTATTTAAAAAAACACAAAAAGATTTTTATTAGTAAGATTAAAAATAGATGATGTGAAATGTCACAAATCAATGGTAATAAAAAATAATCACTTTTGTAATCACGAGTTAAAAAATGTCATTAGGAAGGAGGGAGAAGAATGGAATGTAGGAGAAGGAGATTTGTTCAGATCATCAGATGTGTGAGAATGAGCAAAGTTGAGAGTGCCGAGTGCTGGAGAGTTTCTATGGAGCAGTTTTCCAGAGAGAACTGTCCCAGCACTGGATCTGGTAACATCTTAGACCCGGAGGCTCATAATGGGGCCTTTGTTAGGTCTGAGTGGTAAAACATTAACTCTGATAGCAGACTTTACGACTGCAAATTAAAGGAGTTCTGTACCCGCAAGGCATCTCCCCAGGGAAGGAGGCCATACAGACATTTGAAAACCCAGCTCCACCGAGGCATGTTTCTTTGAGGGTACAGGTGAAGACACACCTTTTACCTTCTCCTATCACCCGAGACCACTGATACTAGTATGAACTGAGAATGCAGTAAAAAGTACCCTGTGTTTAATGTCTGTGTATGTGGGATGGTATGAATTAAATGCGTTGTAATTAATCTCTTAATTGAAATTTGTCTCTTTTGTTGATTCTCACTTGCTCCCTTTGGATCTTGCTTTTATTTATTTTATATTTATTTATTTATTTATTTATTTATTTATTTATTTATTTATTTATTTATGATAGTCACACAGAGAGAGATAGAGAGAGGCAGAGACACAGGCAGAGGGAGAAGCAGGCTCCATGCACCGGGAGCCTGACGTGGGACTCGATCCCCGGTCTCCAGGATCGCGCCCTGGGCCAAAGGCAGGCGCCAAACCGCTGCGCCACCCAGGGATCCCTGGATCTTGCTTTTAAATGATCTGTTGATACTTAGATATTTGGTAAGAAATTGAATTTCTGTTAAAAGTGAGTTAACTGTGTAAAGCAGGGTTTCCTAATTACATGATGTGGAACTTGATGTAGGTAGACTTTTTCCAGAAGTTTTAAATAAAAATATTTGGGGATGCTTGTCTGGCCCAGTCGATGGAGTATGCAACTCGATCTTGGGGTTGTAAGTTCGAGCTCCATGTTGGGTGTAGAGATTATTTAAATATAAAATATTGAAAAAATAAGTAAAAATATTTATAACTGTCTTTGGATAGTAATATGAAAGACAGTTCTACTTCTGATAGCAAGCTAGATTAATTATTTTATTTAGTTTTACCTATTTTCTTCACAAGGAATTTGTGAGTTAGACATTGAAATAATGAAGTGTAAGATTGGAAGACAATAATGATGAATGGTTACAGGTCCTAGACCGATCCCTTCTTTTTACAGAAGAGGAAATGTGTAGAGTAAGTGATAGCATACTAGTGCTAGTTAAGGATCTAGGGTTAGATGGTTTCTGTTGGTAGGGAATTATTTCCACTCTTGCCTTTGCTCTTTTTTTAAATTTTATTTTATTTATTTACTCATGAAAGACACATAGAGAAAGGCAGAGACACAGGCAGAGGGAGGAGCAGGCTCCATGCAGGGAGCCCGACGTGGGACTCGATCCCGGGACCCCAGGATCAGGCCCTGGGCCAAAGGCAGGCGCTAAACAGCTGAGCCACCCAGGGATGCCCTTGCCTTTGTTTTGTATTGTAGTAATGGCTCATCTCAAAATTCACTGTTTTTTTTCTTTTTTCTACTGAGAGCCAATGTTAAGAGTTGCTTTTCATTACATGACTGACTTTAATTACTTTTTTTTTTTTATTTTTTTTTTTTACTTTTTTTTTTAAGATTTTTTTTATTTGAGAGAGAGCGAGCAAGCATGTGCACGAGCAGGGGGGAGGGGGAGAAGCAGCTGAGCGGGCAGCCTGATGTGGGACTCGATACCAGGACCCTGAAATTATGACCTGAGCCGAAGGTAGACACCAGCCATCCAGGTCCCCCTTTATTACATTTTTATTTTATTTTACTTATTATATTTATTTATTTTAAAATATTTTATTTATGTATTCATGAGAGTCAGAGAGAGAGAGAGAGAGAGAGAGAGAGAGGCAGAGACCCAGGCAGAGGGAGAAGCAGGCTCCATGCGGGGAGCCTGACGTGGGACTCGATCCCGGGACCCCAGGACCATGTCCCGTGCTGAAGGCGGTGTTCAACTGCTGAGCCACCCTGGCTGTGCCCTACTTACTTATTTTTAAAGATTTTATTTATTTGACAGAGAGAGGGAGCGAGCGGGCGAGAGTGTGCTTGCCAGAGAGCACAAGCAGGGGAGGAATGGCAGAGGGTGAGGAAGAAGCCCTATGTGGGGTTCAATCCCAGGACTCTGGGACCACATCCTGAGCTGAAGGCAGAAGGCAGACACTTAACTGACCGAGCCATCCAGACACCCCATTTTTATTTTATTTTAAAATAAGTCACGGAACAGTTCCCACGTGGGTCTAGTGTGCCTTCTAACAGCATCCCTGTTGCTCTGCCTTTTCCCATTTGTGAAATAGAATGAATAATGCATTAGTTATTAACTTACTTTGATATATAAGACAAATGTTTGAGTTCGTAATTCTTTCTGATCTAAAGAGCTGAGTATAGTGAAATCATCTTCTATAATGGGGGCTTTGGGCCAAATTCTCATTTAATGTAGAAATCCTGCATAGCCAAAATTCCACTTGAAAGAGTCCTTCAGGAAGATACCAGTTTGAAAACTGGTTGTTAACTGACATACTGTTTTTCAGTTCCAATGGCTAGTTTTTCCTCCAGCTTTTAGAATAGGTTACTTTTTTGGTGAGCTGGATCATAATTGGCTATGCAAGATACCCTTTTTTTTTTTTCTTTAAAGATTTTATTTATTTATTCATGAGAGTCACACAGAGAGAGGCAGAGACACAGGCAGAGGGAGAAGCAGGCTTCTTGCATGGAGCCTGATGCGGGACTCTGGGCTCCAGAGTCAGGACCTGAACCAAAGGCAGACCGCTGAGCCACCCAGGCATCCCTGCAAGATACCTTTTGACAGGTGAATGGGGCTTTAGACTGGTGAGGAACATGTTTATAGTCCCCATTGCACACTCACTCTGGGACAAGGATGTAAAATCAGGCATCCCACCACCACTATTTAAAATGTTTTTTTTCTCTTGTTTTTCTTTTCTCCTGTAACATGATTGTTGAGTGGGTATAGTTAAAAGCATATAATGAGGGATCCCTGGGTGGGGCAGCGGTTTGGCGCCTGCCTTTGGCCCAGGGCGCGATCCTGGAGACCCGGGATCGAATCCCACGTCAGGCTCCCGGTGCATGGAGCCTGCTTCTCCCTCTGCCTGTGTCTCTGCCTCTCTCTCTCTGTGTGACTGTCATAAATAAAAAAAAAAAAAAAAAAAAAAAAAGCATATAATGAGAGTCTACAATGTGAATAATGGAGAAAGAAATTAGGTAGCTGCTATCTCTCCAGGGTTGCACTGGGTATTTCATACCACACAAATAATCTAGCATAATTAAAAGGCTAGGTCCTAAAGTTGGGAATTTTGGAGGACCTTTTGTACTTTGTGTAATTCTGGATTGATACTCAGCTATATTCGTTGTTAGTTAATGTCTTCCCTACTGTTAGTAAAATCTGCATTATTTTATTTTATTTAATTTTTTTATTTTTATTTTTTTTTAAAGATTTATTTATTCATGAGAGACACAGAGAGAGGCAGAGGGAGAAACAGGCTCCGTGCAGGAACCTCGATGTGAGACTGGATCCCGGCACCCCGGGATTATGCCCTGAGCCAAGGACAGACCTCAACCGCCGAGCCACCCAGGCATCCCAAATCTGCATTATTTTAAAAGAACTATAGGGGCCCCTGACTGGTTCAGTTGGTAGAGCATGTGACTATTATTTTTTTTTTTTTTAAATTTTTATTTATTTATGATAGTCAGAGAGAGAGAGAGAGGCAGAGACACAGGCAGAGGGAGAAGCAGGCTCCATGCACCGGGAGCCCGACGTGGGATTCGATCCCGGGTCTCCAGGACCGCGCCCTGGGCCAAAGGCAGGCGCCAAACCGCTGCGCCACCCAGGGATCCCAGCATGTGACTATTGATCTGGTTGTGAGTTTGAGCCCCACGTTGAGTGCAGAGTTTACTTAAAAATAAATAAAAGAACTGTATAAGTTGTAGATGTTTTTCATGAAATTTAAAGTATCTGAGCCTACATATATTACTCTTGGGATAGCACAGTAAGAAAACATCAGTCTTAAAAAAAAAAAAAAAGATAATGGTGGCTAAAAATGCCTCGGGAGTGGGCATGGTATAGTGGTTAAAATGTGGGCTTCAGAGCCATATACAAGTGACTTTGAGTTCCAGCCTCATCACTTATTAGCTCTATAGTCGGGTTCAAGTGACTTTTTAAATTTCTTCCTTTGATGACTGGAGGTAATAAAAGTTACCTTAGAGAATTGTGAGGATAGGAGGCTCAGTAAATGGTAACGTACTGCTATTTGTTTAATTATATTTAACATACTCAAAACAAGTAACGTGTGTATGAGAGAGAGATGAGGATGTGTGGGGGTGGGGGATTGAGGATTGCTGCCTATTTTAACTAGAGCAGCGGGCAGTAATGACATAGTGTTGTATTCAGGCTTTTCATAGAAAGATACCATGATTTTGCATCTTTGGGAACATCCTAAAAGGTTCAGGCTGTTAACCTCATGTATCTCTAATGTACATTTTATGTGTATTTTTGTCTTTCTTTTTCTGGGTGTGTTTGCAATGCAGCCATTTCCCTCCATCCTGTGTGACTGTTATCCATTCTCTCCTGGTCACAGTATAAAATTTAAAAATATGTTTACTTAGGTTTATTTAATGGAGTTTTATGTGCATTATTTTCATTTACAAATACTGGTTATTAAAATAAAAATTAAGAATAAAAACAATAGAAAATACTGGTTATTGAAATGTGTTTATATCTTTTTATTTTTTTATATTTGAGGATTAATATATTTTTTTAAAGATTTTTTTTTTAAGATTTTATTTATTCATGAGTGATGCAGAAAGAGAGGCAGAGACACAGGCAGAGGGAGAAGCAGGCTCCCTGCAGGAAGCCCTCTGTGGGACTTGATCCCAGGACCCCAGGATCATGCCCTGGGCTCAAGGCAGATGCCCAACCGCTGAGCCACCCAGGCTTCCTTTTTTTAAAGATTTTATTTATTCATGAGAGACACACAGAGAGGCTGAGACCCAGGCAGAGGGAGAAGCAGGCTTCTCATGGGGAACCTGATGTGGGACTTGATCCCAGGACCAAGCCGAAGGCAGATGCTCAACCACGGAGCCACCCAGGTGTCCCTACATCTTTATTTTTATTTTTTAAAAAGATTTTATTTATTTATTAAAAACGTTTATTTATTTATTCATGAGAGACACACAGAGGCAGAGACACAGGCAGAGGGAGAAGCAGGCTCCATGCAGGGAGTCTAACGTGGGACTCGATCCTGGGTCCAGGATCACACCCTGGGCCGAAGGCAGGCGCTCAACAGCTGAGCCACCCAGGCATCAGGCATCCCCTTACATCTTTTATTTAAAAGGAAGTTTTTAAATTTTATTTTCCTTTGTGGCCTTTGGATTGCTTTCTTTAAATGTGGGTCTCTGGTTCTTCAAAGACCAAAGGTTTATCATCCATCTCGAGATTATGCCTTAATTTCTTCTTTTTTTAAGATTTTGTTATTTGAGAGAGAGAGAGAGCACGCGCGCGCAAGGGAGAGCGCACACAGAGAGAGGGAGGGAGAAGCAGACTCCCTGCTGAGCAGGAAGCCTAATGCCAATGTGGGCTCCATCCTAGGAGCCTGATATCATGACCTGAGCCAAAGACAGATGTTTAACGGACTGAGCCTCCCAGGTGCACCTGTGCCTTAACTTCTTAAGCGATTCATTTTTTAAGCTGATTGATTAAGGTTCTGATTTCCTAAAGTTTCTCTTAAAATTTCTTTGCCTTACTGTTTTTCCAAGCGTAAGAGATATAATCCTTATTTACATGCCAATAATAATCATGTGATTCAGTTTGCTCAGTAAATGCAAGCTACTGCAGGCAAGTAGCCTAATTTTGTCTGGAGCACTTAATGATTTGAAAACCTAACATTCTCAGTTAAAATAGATTTTTATTTCATGGATGCTTTGATATGAAATTATACTTTTTATAGTTATTACCACTGCCTTAGACTTCATTGATGAATAGATTTGGGTTAACCCAGGTTGTTTTCTGTTCAGTGTTTGGTGAGAAGAACAGAGTACGGTGCTTAATTTACTTAGGTTCAGAGGCATCTTAATGTGTTTTTAGCATGAATCCTTCATTATCTCTGATGCAGCCCATGGTGAGTGATCTTTCCTCATGTTCCTTAAAAGTTGCAGTAATTACCAGTTATGGTTGTACGTAAGAGTTGTGATTTCTCTAGGCAGGAAGGAAGGAAGCTTGGTTAGGGCCCTTGGTTATGCCCATAGGATTGTGTTGGCAAATCTGACTCTTCAGTATTTTCTTAGTTCCTGTATGTGCCAAGCGCAGGGCTAGACGTTGGATGTATGGGGATGAAATGAGTTCTGCTCACTTGAGCTGAAATGACCTCTGCTAAAGGCAGGTGAACACAGTGCTGCTGCGCTGTACGGGTCCCAGAGACACCATTCAAGTTGTATTCTTTGGAATGTGGCCCCATGGCATGGGCTTTGGTCTCTTTCAGTTGTAAAAAGTTCAGAATCTCCATCATATGCAAGTTAATCTATGTCTTTATCATATCAGGCAAGGTTCTTCATCATGATCTGATCCTGTCCCGTTTTTAGCTCCATTTCCAGGTGTTCCATAGAGGCTACCCTATGCTCCAGCTGTTTTAATTTGTATTCAAGACATTTTTCTAGGATTTCTCACCTTAGTGCTTTTTAAATTTGTTTTAATTTTAATTCTGGTTAGCATACAGTATTTCAGGTGTACAATATAGTGGTCAACAATTCCATACATGACTTGCTTTCGGTCACGGCTAGTGCATCCCTTCATTGCCATCTCCCCAAGCCCCTCCTCTAATAATTTGCCTCCTCTCCCCTCAGTACTTCTGCACGAGGTAATTCCTCTGCTGGATTCCATCCCTCTGTTATTTTCCCCGCTTTACTGCTTGATGAACTTCACACCTTTCAGGTCTTAGATCAAAGGTATACTTTATAGCACCACTCAGCCATTTTGATATGTGTTGCTTATCTCTCTAGCCCATTAGACTTGATGCTTTGAGGCGAGAAATTTAATCTTCATAATCTCCAGCATTTAGCACAGTTCTTTTTCTTTTTTTTTTTTTTAATTTTTATTTATTTATGATAGTCACAGAGAGAGAGAGAGGCAGAGACATAGGCAGAGGGAGAAGCAGAGACATAGGCAGAGGGAGAAGCAGGCTCCATGCACCGGGAGCCCGACGTGGGATTCGATCCCGGGTCTCCAGGATCGCGCCCTGGGCCAAAGGCAGGCGCCAAACCGCTGCGCCACCCAGGGATCCCCATTTAGCACAGTTCTTAAGGACATGTAGAAAAACATGTAGACAGTGACATTTTATTCCTAATTTTATTTTATTTTATTTATTTTTTTAAATTTTTAAAAAATTTTTATTTATGATAGTCACACAGAGAGAGAGAGAGAGAGAGAGAGAGAGGCAGAGACATAGACAGAGGGAGAAGCAGGCTCCATACAGGGAGCCCGACACGGGACTCCATCCTGGGACCCCAGGATCACAACCTGAGCCGAAGGCAGATGCTAAACCGCTGAGCCACCCAGGTGTCCCATAATTTTTGACTCTTGATGAAGAAGTAGTTGATCCCAAAGAATATACTGCTGTTAGTGGAGGGTATGCAGAGTATGTGGAGTCACCAAGGGACATAGGGTATTGGGAAAGTTGGAAAGGGCATTGGGATGAGTGTGGGAGCATGCCAAAGACAAAATGTACTTGGTTGTGAAATTTTACCCAGAAAAACAGGAAGGATTTTGCCCTTTCCTCATACCCTTTGTCTTGTCTTGCCATGTCTCATTCATTTACCTCCATTGCTGGGTGCTGTCTTTGTCCTCAGCCTTTAAGGTTTTCGGTCTGTAGGTCCAATTAAAAAATTTAAAAAAATATATATTTTTATTTTTATTTTTTATTTTTTTATTATTATTTTTTAATGTTTACTTATTTATGATAGTCACAGAGAGAGAGAGAGAGAGAGAGAGAGAGAGAGAGGCAGAGACACAGGCAGAGGGAGAAGCAGGCTCCATGCACCGGGAGCCCGACTTGGGACTCGATCCCGGGTCTCCGGGATCGCGCCCTGGGCCAAAGGCAGGCGCCAAACTGCTGCGCCACCCAGGGATCCCTATTTTTAAAGATTTTATTTATTCATGAGAGACACAGAGAGACAGACAGAGACACAGGCAGAGGGAGAAGCAGGCTCCACTCCACGCAGGGAGCCCGATGCAGGATTTGATCCCGGGGATTTTGGGATCGTGCGCTGAGCCACCCAGGTGCCCCTATAAGTCCAATATTATAGGACAAATGTTCTGACGTGTATGAAGAGACAAGATGGAGTTGTCCTGCTGGAAGGTAGAAGGGACAATCAAAACATGGTGGAGTTATTTGACCAGGGTCTGGAAGTACTTGTAAGAGCCCTTCAGCTAGACTGTTTGGGAAGGGCATTGTTGGCAGAAGGGACAATGTATGTGAAGGACTGGAGTCAGGAAACAGTAGTTCTTTGGGGAACTACAAATGTGTTCTTTATAAATGGGATGTAAGGTTTGTAAGAAGTGAATGATAACCATTGGTAAAAGGCAGGTAGGTGGTGGTGACAACTGGGCAGGGCCAGATTCTGAGGGATGTTACATGTCTTCCACTTAGTTGTAACTTTGTTCTTAGAGCCCAGTTGGGCCTCTCTTCTACTCCACTTCCCCATTCATGGTAGGGAAACCTGTAGTATTGTGTATTGTGAAACTTTTCAGGTTTGTTTGTTTTTTTAAAGATTTTATTTATTTGAGAGATTGAGAGGGGGGCACCTGGGTGGCTTAGTGGTTGAGCGTCTGCCTTTGGCTCAGGGCGTGATCCGGGGTACCAGGATCAAGTTCTGCATCAGGCTCCCTGCATGGAGTCTGCTTCTCCCTCTGCCTCTCCCTCTGCCTTTCTCTCTCTGTGTCTCTCATTAATAAAATTAAAAAAAAATCTTCAAAAGAGAGAGAGAGTGTGTGCATGAGCGTGAGCATGACGGGGGGAGGGGCAGAGGGAGAAGTAGATTCCTGGCTGAGCAGAAGGCTGGAGCAGAGAGCCCAACATACTAATCCTTCCCAGGACCCCAAGATCACGACCTGAGCTGAAGTCAGATGCTCAACAGACTGAGCCAGCAGGTGCCCCTAGACTTTTCAGTGTCTTGCTAGTAAAAGGATTGTTTAATTCAGTGTATTTCTTCAATTTATATGAGCAGGGGATGCCTTTTTAAAGATTTTATTTTGGAGGGACTCTTACCAGTTTGGGTAATGTTGCAGACAATGGCAAACTATTGAAATTTCAAGCAGAGAAATTATTATATCTGGATTGTATATTGATATGAATGAGGGAGACTAGAGAGGGCATCAGGACCTGAGTTGAGGCGGTGCCAGTGGAGATGGGGCATGGTGAGGGGGACGTGAGAAAGGTAGACATGGTAAGGTAAGACTGTGCCTACTTGTGGGATAGGAAGGAGTGTAGGATGACTTCTTAAATCCTGGCATGGCGTGTTTCCAAATCCTATTCATTTAAGGAGTAGAGGGAATTGTTCACAGTGGCTGGGGGTGGGTTTGGGTTTGGAAGAAAGATAAAATGAATCTATTGACTTTAGTTGTATGTAAGCATGATGTTTAAATCTATGGGTCTGGAGCTCAAGAGAGATTAGTGCTGAAAATGCTGGTTGGCAGCTGTTGGTAGTTATCACCTTGGACGCGTCAGTGGTGCTACTCTTGGCCCTTTCTGTTGCTACAGAGAAAGCCAGAGAATATTAAGTAGTGGGCAGAGGATGTGGAGGCCTAGGGAGTATTAATAATTAAGAAGTGGGCAGAGGAAGTAAAAACTTGGGTTACCTGGCTACCTGCCCCATGACCCAGGCTACTGTAATAGGAAGTATAATTTAGCAGAATTGTGGGAGGTAAAAGGTCATTTGTGAGCCATCTTGGGAGTCTAGTCAATCTTTCAACTACATTTGGCTTTCAAATGCATTTTTGAAAAATAGACACTTGAAAGTGCTGTCTGCATGTTAATTCCTTAATTTGTTGGTGATGCTTTTTGATATAGTCCCCCTATGCTTGACTTTGTGGGCAAGTCAAAAGTGCTAATTTTGGGTAATTGAGTTTTTTTTCCCGTTTTTGAAAGAAGATATTGATTGAAAACTGGTAAGTAGAGACGCCTGGGTGGCTCAGCGGTTGAGCATCTGCCTTTGACTCAGAGCGTGATCCGGGATCGAGTCCCACATTGTGTTCCTGAGGGAAGCCTGCTTCTCCCTCTGCCTGTATCTCTGCCTCTGTCTCTGCCTCTCATGAATAAATAAATAAAAAAACTTAAAAAACTGCTAAGTAAAGTAAATAAGGCCTGTAAAAGTGTTTTGTAAACTAAAAATCCCTGTACATGTGTCAGTTACTTTTGTTATGTTTGGCATAGTCCCCAAATGCTTTTTTTTTTTTTTCTTTTTAAAATCCTGAATACTGGATTACAGAATGACCATAGGAAATGAGAAAGTCCAGACTTCTATGATGATTGTACTATGAGTAAGGCCATTCAACAGCAATTTTTTAAAAAAGATCTTGTTTATTCATGAGAGACACAGAGAGAGGCAGAGACCCAGACAGAGGGGGAAGCAGGCTCCATGCAGGGAGCCTGATGTGGGACTCAATCCTGGGACCCCGGGATCACGACCCGAGCCAAAGGCAGACACTCAACCTCTGAGCCACTCAGGCGTCCCTAGTTTGGCTGTTAATCAGAAAAATGAACATCTCTGGGTTCTATGTGTAACTTCTTGACATACAACTTAGAATATAATTTTCTGTAATGTTTTCTTCCCTCCTTATTTCCCGTTCTTAACTATTCTCTCCCCATTCCCACCCCTTCTCCTCCAAGCCCTTCCTCTGCTCTGATGCTTTGTTTGGGTACCTGTCTTTGTACACCATTACTTTTTGTTTCAGAATGCAGCTACAGTGTAATTTTTTTGAATGTTTAATCAACAATTTAAACTCAGCACTGTACTACAACAATGTACTTTGCTCAGTTGAAATGACATAGTACCATAATACCATAGTTGAGACCAACTTCAAGCAGTACATGCAATAACTGCATAATGACAGTCACGAGCTAGTAGCAAGGATAAGGTTTTATCTAAGCTGTAACCTGGTTTCTATCAAAAATAGATAATAGGAGTCTTAGAATGGATGAATATTTAAATTTTATTACTATTTTTAAAATATTTATTTATTAATGAGAGACACAGAGAGAGGCAGAGACCCAGGCAGAGGGAGAAGCAGGCTCCATGCGGGGAGCCCGACGTGGGACTCCATCCCGGGTCTCCAGGATCAGCCCTGGGCTGATGGTGGTGCTAAACCACTGAGCCACCTGGCTGCCCTATTATTATTATTATTATTATTATTTTTTTTTTATTTTTTTTTTAGAATTTTATTTTTTTTTTATTTTTTTTTTTAAGTTTTATTTATTTATGATAGTTACAGAGAGAGAGAGAGGCAGAGACACAGGCAGAGGGAGAAGCAGGCTCCATGCACCGGGAGCCCGATGTGGGATTCGATCCCGGGTCTCCAGAATCGCGCCTTGGGCCAAAGGCAGGCGCCAAACCGCTGCGCCACCCAGGGATCCCCTATTATTATTATTTTTAAAAGTAAGCTCATACCCAGTGTGGGGCTTGAATTTACAACTCCAAGATTAAAAGCCACTTGCTCTAGGCATGCTCTACCAACTGAGCCAGCCAGGTGCCCCTGAATGTTTAAATTTTATTTTAAATTGCTGATTGAAATGTCGAGCTGTTAGAGATCTGGATTTAACAGCATTACATTTTAGAAGAAATCACTAATTTACACTGTCATATATTACTTAACAAAAATCCTTATCTTCTAAATTTAAAAGTGTAGGGGCACCTGGGTGGTTCAGTGGTGGAGTGTCTGCCTTTGGCTCCGGGTGTGATCTCAGCGTCCTGGGATCGAGTCCCATATTGGGGACTCTGTCTAGAGTTCTCTAAAAAGAGAACTGTATTAAATGCCAAACATTTTCTTTAGTGCTTGCTTTTAAAAACTTGTTTCAATTAGGTTTTTCTGTTTATATATACCCCTCTTACCCGAAAGCACAAAACTCATACACTCTTTCATGAATTTGAAGAAAACAGTTAATGGTAACCTGTATTTATATGTACATGTGACATGGATTTCTAATTGAGATTGTTGGATCAAAGTGTGGGAGTATTAAATTCTAATACACTATCGGTTTTCCAAAAGTAGTACAGATTCACTCTTTTCTTTTTCCTTCTCCTTTGGTGGTGGGGCGCAAGAGGGAGAGAGAGAGAGAGAGAGAGTATCGAATCTTAAGGAAGCTCCAAGCCCAGCACAGAGCCTTGATGCGGGGTTCATTCTCATGACTCTGAGATCATAAACTGACCCTAAACCAGAGTCAGATGCTTAACCAACTGAGTCACCCAGGTGTCACAAGATTCACTCTTAACAGCAGTGTATCTTTTTTTTTTTTTCCAGTTTAATGGGCAAGTAGTGTTTTACCACATAATTTTATACTTTACCTCATCTTGTTCTCTAATAGGTTCATGGGCACTTTGTTACGTTTCCCTTCCTTGCTTCACAACATATAAGATCCCTAAATTCTAGTTTCAGACAATTGTGAATTTGGGAGTAAACTTTGTAAAGGGAATAATAATATACCTGCCTTCTCTCCCCTCCACCCCCATTTATCATTTGTTTGTGTTTATTGTGTCTTATTTTTCTATTGAGACACATGAAACATAGGCTGTATTATACAGCCAACTCCTGCTTTCCCAGATTAGTATCTCCAGTCATACTGGAAAAAAAAATCTTCGAACTTCTCATCATCTCTTTTGATCAGCCGCTTTTCTATTATGGTTCCTGAAAACTGTTAGCCCTTTTCCTTACCAATGTTGGAACATCACCTAGTGGTGAGAAAGTGCAACAGCAAGATGGATAGATATAGAGGCAATACTGATGAGGGTTAAAACTTTTATGGTCGGAATGAATCCTGTGGACTATTACAATTGCGGGGTTTCAGGGGAGAAGAAATTGAAACCAATTGAAACCAACAGGTGAAGGAACTTGCAAAATAGTTCATGTTGAGTTAATTGTCATTTAAGAACAAGTTAAAGCTTTTTCTTGAGTTCTGTGATCTTTTTCTTTCCTTTTTTTTTTTTTGTATTTTAGGGTAAAGTTGTTTACCTCCTACAGTTCCTTAATATAGTAATGAACATGGCATATATGCTTACTTAATGCTTGCAGATGGATTAATTTTTTTTAGATGGATTAATCTGATTAAATATCTTAGTATTTGCTGCTGTTTTATGCTGTGTCACTGGCTACTGCTTTACTTCAGTGGAGCCAAACTGTGGAGGGGATGTAAAAATAAATATAATCAACTGTTGCTTACTGGAAGTGTACTTGTTAAGAGGGCTTTCAAAATGACTACTGTATCTTGCCAAAATGACTACGTTATCTTAACCTAATTAAGAGAGATCCAGAGAATCTGGAGAATGGCTTGATAGATCGCCATGAAGTGCTTTTCAGGTTCCTACAAGTTTCCCACCCAAGATTGTCCATGCATTGTAGAATTAGAAGCTTATACATACACTTAGCCTTCCTTCTTTCATTAACTATTTAAAAATACTATTACATGTAGACGGTACAACTATTCAAAAAGCACTAAAATCTCTTCCTTACTCTCACTCTGCAGCACCCTGTCACCACTAGTAGCCACTGTCTCCATTTTTTAAAGATTTTTATTATCTTAGGGGTAGAAGCCAGTTTTCTTTCTACGCCCTTTTGGTTCTGTCTGTTTTGATTATTCAGGCTGTAGGACTTGTCTTATTACAGCCATCCTATCTACTATTTCCTATTGCCTGCTGCAGCATTTTTTCATAATTGATAGAATTTAAAATCAGTTTAGTAATTATAATGTTTTTATAACGCAGTCCTTGAATATGGAGTTTTGAAAAGTTACATACGTGAGAAAGATTTAAGGGGAAGTTTAAAAGTTTTAAGAACAAAGTAGCTTGAATAAATGGAAATCTCTCATTCATGTAAGTAGACATTTTAAAAATACAAACTATTATGTTGTCCATAAAAGAACTTTTATGTGAACATGCTCTTTTGGCTCAGGGCATGATCCCAGAGTCTGGGATCAAGTCCTGTATTAGGCGCCCCATAGGAAGCCTGATTCTTTCTCTGCCTGTGTCTGCCTCTTTCTCTGTGTCTTTCATGAACAAATAAAATCTTAAAAAAAAATATATATATTTTTACACATTTCCATTTTTATAAAGCAAAAATTAAAACATAGATATCAGTTGTCAGTCCAAAACTACTTTTCCCATTTTTACTAATTAAATACTTTGTAGTTGATTAATACTCCAAGTTACATTTTGCCTGATGATGACATTCTCATCACAGGGAGTTTTCTCTGAATAAAAGGGGTGATTTGTTAAATAGTGTATGTAATAAAAGTGATAAAAACGTATGTAAATATGCTATAGTGTGGGCTAAGTTGTAACTCTTGATGTTCCTAATATTGATCCTAAGACATAATTATATTACTTTTCCTAATTTTAACTTATTTTGTTTTAGATATCACATTGTTTTGTAACCTATAAAAAACATAATTATACAAAGACTGTACTTTACAAATGTAAATAGTCTTGGTTTGGTGTATATTGGATACAATGGTCTTCCTTAAGCCTAAACACAGAAACAAAAGCATGTATTATAAGAGAAAGTTCAAGATGGGAAGTGATAAAATGGGTATTCACTAGAGCTTTGTTAAAATTTAGCTGGTATCCTTGTAAAATTTCCACGTATTCATTAAATTATATTATGTCATTCTTATTGTTAGAAGCTGACTTGAAGTGTTAAGTTTTGCCCTCATAAAGAGTTGTGACAGTTTGGTTTCTATAGTTAGGAGATTGAATTTTTAAAAAAATTGTTTTACACAATATTTATATAGCTATAAAAATTGAGGCTGTTCAATGAGTAAGGATTTTACATGTTATTAGACTACTTTTTTATTTCAAAGGGAGAACTGCTTTTGAATTGCTGAAGGGTATCTTAGTGGATGCTACAGATTTGACAATGAAAGAATATTCAGAGTGCTGGCTGACCTGTTTATACTTTAGGATCTTTAAAAAACCTTTTGGTGAGTGATCCTTAAAGATGGGTTTGCCAAATTTTTATTTAACATGGATAGGCATGTTTAAGTCTCAGAAAAAGAAATCTAGAACTACAGAGACAAGTAGGTGATTCATTCTGTCTTTCAACAATGCAAGGTGGCCCAAAAGTCTTCTTCTTTTTTAAAGATTTACTTATATATTTCAGAGAGAGCAAGAGTGGGCGCACACCTGAGCGAGCAGGGGGGAGGGGCAGAGAGAGAGAGAGGGTGGGAGTGTGAGAGTCTTAAGTACACTAGACTGAGCGTGGAGCTGGACTTGGGGCTTGATCCCAGGACCGTGAGATCAGGACTTGAAGTGAAACCAAGAGTCGACATTTAACCAACTGTGCCGTCTGAGCACTGCAAAGTGACCCAAAAGTCTTAATGCAATTTTAATTTTTAAAATGGCAGAGTATAAAAAAAAAATGGCAGAGTATATGTTACAAACTTATAAAAAATGTTATTTAAGAATTTCTTTTGGAATAACTTCGTTTTGTGAATTTTGAGCCAACAGATTTTTAATTTGATTTAATTTTTAATAGGTTTTATTTATTTATTCATGAGACATACACAGAGAGGCAGAGATAAAGGCAGAGGGAGAAGCAGGCTCCCCATTAGGAGCCCGATGTAGGATTCGATCCCAGATCCCGAGATCACACCCTGAGCTGAAGGCAGATGCTCAGCCGCTGAGCCACCCAGGCATCCCAACAGAGTTTTATTTTATTTTATTTTTTTTAATTTTTATTTATTTATGATAGTCACAGAGAAAGAGAGAGAGAGAGAGGCAGAGACATAGGCAGAGGGAGAAGCAGGCTCCATGCACCGGGAGCCTGATGTGGGATTCGATCCCGGGTCTCCAGGATCGCGCCCTGGGCCAAAGGCAGGCGCCAAACCTCTGCGCCACCCAGGGATCCCCCCCAAACAGAGTTTTAATTTTAATTTTTTACTTCCAACTCTCTGAACTTGGCAAATACTGAAGTAAAAAACTAAAAATGTGTTATTCAAAATTGCTTCACTTGAAGTTTCACTCAAGTTCTAGATCACTCTCTAAAGCATCTTGTAAAATTACCTGATTTGTAATTCTGGGTAGGTACATGGAATCTCCTTAAAGAAAACCCTCTTCACACATACTACTTACTATAAAACTATTGTTCCAACTAATAAGAAATTCAGGTTTGAAGAAAAATGACTTAGAGGTTTGGGGATCTCTATCCCTGTTGGAAGTCAGCTCCTCTTGTTTTAGAAAATGAGGTACAACTCTTACCCTAGAACACTGTACTTCATAGTGTGGAAAAAAATAAGTTAAGCTTTCAAGAATTTGCATCTGACTTAGTGGGATTTATTCCTGATAGCTTCACTTTGTCCTGTGCTGTTGTTTTTACTCACACAAAAGAATCAAGTTCATTGTAAATGCAAGGAAGGGTTTGGTTAAGCACAATAGCCTATGAGCTTCTTGCTATTTAGATAACATCTAGGCTGAGGCATGGGCTGTATAATTGGAACTAGATGTGATTTATTCAGTAGTAGCTTAACCAGTGCCCCAGGGTATGTATGTCTTCTGAAAACCCATTTAAAGTCAGTGAATTTAAAAATCCTAAATTTTAATATCTTAATAATTTTGGAAGCAGTTCAAAAAGAGTCAAAACAATATTTGGCAGAAAATTCTCATCTGAATGGATTTTTTTGCCTAGTTTTGTTTTTAGTATTAATAGCCAGCTTTTGAAAGTGCTGCTGATACAGCAATTGGGAAGAATGATGACATAGTGCTTTTGGTAAGAAAAATTTCTTTAATTTGTTTTCTATAATCTAGAAATTGACTTGATTAAAAAGCATGCACTCCTGCAGGCTACCATAGTTATATTCTGAAAATTAAACGGATTTTGGAAGTTTGGTATTAATGCTTCAAATGTTCTAATTAGATATAGTTTAATATGTATTTTCATCTTGACAGGCAATATAATTTAAAATATATTTATGGATTTTCATCTTTATGGATTCATAGAAAATTAGAGGCTTTCTGTTATGTACAGGTTTTTAAAATTTAAATATACATTTAAATTAAATGTTAAAGTTTATGTGATAGTCTTTGTAATTTCCTATGTGATATAGGATGCTTAAAGAGAATCATAACTGATGATTTTTATTTTTTATTATTTTTTTTAAAGATTTTATTTATTTATTCACGAGAGAGAGAGAGAGAGAGGCAGAGACATAGAAAGAGAAGCAGGCTCCACGCAGGGAGCTTGATGCGGGACTCGATCCCTGGACCTGGGATCAGACCCTGGGTAAAAGACAAAAGTGAAGAAGAGTGAGAGTCAAAACTCGGCAGTAAGAGACTATGGGTAATGCATGATACATGATCAGTTGGGTCTGTGGATTTGGGATTTACAGAGGCAGAGTTCTCAAGATTTATGGCCTTTGGTGCCAGGAATGAGTGAATATCTTCTGAAAATGTTTTTCTATCTAAAAGTTTCAGATGTATGCCTTTTATTTATTTAAAACCACTTTCTATTACAATTTCTACATGCTAAAAAACAATAGGAAGATTAGTATAATGAACTCATGTACCTATGACACTCAGCTTTTAACTCAGCTGTAGCAGTTACTAACTTGTGGCCATCCCCTGACCTATGATAAAGATTGAGGTTTTGTAATTAAAAATATTTTTATTTGGAAGTAAGTACAAAAGTGCAAAAAGTTGATGTATTGCTTTAGTGTTAAGTTCCTTGATTATTTTATTTTATTTTTTAAGTTCCTTGATTATATTTCTGAGGTCTGCAGAATCTGGTGATGTCTCCTCTCTTATTCCTGATATTGGTAATTTGTGTCTCCCCCACCTTTCTTTGAGACTGACTAGCAATGATTATTAGTTTTGTTGATCTCAAAAAAAACAATAACAACAACAAAAAACACCCCAAAACTAGCCTTTGGTTTTACTGAGTTTTACTCCTTTTACTGTTTATTATTTCATTGATTTCTACTGTGAATTTTATTAATTTCCCCTTGGTGCTTACGGTGGATGTAATTTGCTATTCTTTTTCTTCTTTCTTTCTTTCTTTTTTTTTTTTTTAAGATTTTATTTATTCATGAGAGAGAGGCAGAGACAGACCTAGGCAGAGGGAGAAGCAGGCTCCCTGCAGGAAGCCCAATAGGGCTTGATCCCAGGACCCCAGGATCATGCCCTGAGCCAAAGGCAGGCAGACCCTCAACCGCTGAACCAGCCAGGTGTCCCTCTTTTTCTACTTCCTTAAGGTGTATGCTGAGGTCATGATTTTAGGCATTTCTTGGAAATGTAGTGCTATAAATAATTTCTAAATACTGTTTTAGCTGCATCCCACAAATTTTGATGTATCTTCATTTTTATTCAGTTCAGAGTACTTCGTACTTTCCCTATTGATATCTGACTCATGGATTTCTAAAATCTTTTTGTCATTGGTTTCTTTTTTTTTTTTTTTTTAATTTTTATTTATTTATGATAGTCACAGAGAGAGAGAGAGAGAGGCAGAGACATAGGCAGAGGGAGAAGCAGGCTCCACGCACCGGGAGCCCGATGTGGGATTCGATCCCGGGTCTCCAGGATCGTGCCCTGGGCCAAAGGCAGGCGCCAAACCGCTGCGCCACCCAGGGATCCCTTGTCATTGGTTTCTGTTTCAATTCCATTGTTTTTAGAACTTATTTCTATGACTTGAATCTTTTACTTTTTGGAATGTGGTCTTTCTTGGTAAATGTTCTGTGCACATGTTAAAAGAATGTGTATTTTGTTGTAGTTCAATGTTCTGTAAATATCCATTGGGACCGGTTTGATTGATAGTGTTGTTTAGATTTTTGTCCTTTGTGTATTTTGAAGTATGTTAAATGTATACATGTTCAGGATTATTGTTTTATGTTCATCAGTTGACCCGTTTGTTGTTATAAAATGACTTTATCCCTGGTAATATTATTTTTTAAAATCCCTACTAATAATATTTGCTTTTTTTTAATGATTTATTTGTTTATGCATGAGAGACACACAGGGAGAGGCAGAGACACAGGTAGAGGGAGAAGCAGGCTTCCCGCAGGGAGCCCAATCAGGGACTTGATCCTGGATGCATGAGCAGAAGGCAGATGCTCAACCGCTGAGCCACCCAGGTGTCCCTAATCTTTGCTTTGAAATCTGTGTCTGATATTAATACAGTTATTCCAGCTTTAATTTGAATAGTGCTTGCACGATATATTTTATTCTTTTTAAATTTTTTATTTTTTTTTAAGATTTTATTTATTCATGAGAGACACAGATAGGGAGAGACACAGGCAGAGGGAGAAGCAGGCTCCCTGTGGGGAGCCCGAGGCAGGACTCGATCCCGGGACCCCAGGATCACAACCTGAGCCAAAGGCAGAGCAGCCCAGGCGTCCCTGCATGATACATTTTAACCTTTAGCCTACTGAGCCTTTATTTTAAGTTACATTTCTTATAGGCAAAATATAGTTGTCTGTAGCCTCCTTTTTTTTTTTTTTTTTAAGATTTTATTATTTTAGAAAGAGCAGGAAAAGGGGGAAAGGGAGGGAAGAAAGAGAATCCAAAGCAGACTCTGTACTGAGCATGGAGTCCAAAGCAGGGCTGGATCTTAGGACCTCAGCTGAAATCAAGAGTCAGACACTTAACCAACTGAGCCACGTAGGTGTCTCGATAGCCTTGCTTTTTATTTATTTATTTATTTATTTATTTATTTATTTATTTATTTATTTATTTTTTAAAGATTTTATTTTTTTATTCATGAGAGACAGAGAGAGGGAGAGAGGCAGAGACACAGGCAGAGGGAGAAGCAGGCTCTATGCAGGGAGCCCGATGTGGGACTTGACTCCAGGTCTCCAGGATCACGCCCTGGGCCACCGGTGGCACTAAACCGCTGAGCTACCCAGGCTGCCCTAGCCTTGCTTTTTAAAAATAAAAGCACAATCTCAGCCTTTTAATTACTGTTTAGACCATTTATATTTAATGTGATCATTGATATTGTTGGGTTTAAGTCAGCCATCTTGCTATTTATTTTCTAAATGTCTCATCTCTAGTTTCCATTTTCCTCCTTTTTTTTTCTTTTTTGCCTGCTATATCAGTATTTTTCTTTTTTTTAGTTTAGTATTTTTTATGGTTATGTTTAATCACCATTTTTTTTTTAGTTGTGAGTCTGTTGAATGGTTACTTGAGAGTTTATAGTGTTCATCTCTAACTTATTACAGTTTACCTGCAAATGATACTATTAAGAACCTTATAATATTATACTTCCATTTCTTCCCCTGTTTGTGCTATTATATATATTTACCCATATACATACCATGTCTGATGCTTTTCATTCCTTCATGGAGATCCATATTTCCATTTCCATTTTTCTACTTGAGGACTTTCTTTAACTTTCTTTTTTTGGATAGTGGTGTAGGTTTGCTCATTATGATTTTTTTCCAGGTTTTGTGTCTAGAAAAGTTTGTATTTCACCTTTGATTTTGGAAGATACTCTTGATGTTGCTCAGCTTTTCTTACCAGCATTATTTTTAGCAAGAAATCTGATGTCATTCTTATCTGTCTTCATTTGTATATAACACATCTTTTTCCTCTGGCTCCTTTTAAGATTCTTTTCAGTTTGAGCAGTTTGATAATGACATGCCTTGGTGTAATTTTTCAGTGTTTATTTGCTTAGTATTAGTTGGACTTTTTGGATCTGTAGGCTTATAGTTTTTCATCTAATTTGGAAAAATTTTGGTCATTATATCATCACATATTTTTGGTCCCTCCTACCTTAACATATATATTAGGGTGTTTACAGGTGTCTCAGAGCTTATTGATGTTGTTATGTGCTTTTTCTCCCTCTAGTCTTTTTTTCTGTTCATTATTCATTTTGGTATTTCTGTTACTTTGTTTTCAAATTCATTGATTTTTCTTCTGCAGTATTTAATCTGCTGCTAATCCCATCTAGTAAATTCTTCACCTTAGATACTATTTATGTTATAGTCAAGTGGGATCTTTTTTATATCTTTCATGTCTGTACTTAATCTCTTCAGTCTTTCCTCTTGTTTTTGATTATATGGACTACAGTTACAATGGCTATTATAATGTCCTTGTTTATCAGTTCTATTATTTGTGTCATTCTTGGTTTTTTTCTCCTGATTTCTCCTCATTATGGCTTTTTTTTTTTACTCCTAACTGGGAAACGAACTAGGGATGGTGGAAGGGGAGGTGGGCGGGGGGTGGGGGTGACTGGGTGACGGGCACTGAGGTGGGCACTTGATGGGATGACCACTGGGTGTTATTCTATATGTTGGCAAATTGAACACCAATAAAAAATAAGTTTATAAAAAAAATATGGCTTTTCTTCTTTGCATACCTGTTAAGTTTTAATTGGATGTCAGGTATTGTTACTAAATTGGGACTGGATATTTTGTATTCCTGTAAATGCCTTGAGCTTTATTTTGTGAAGTTCTTAAGTTATTTGGGAACAGTTTATTTCACATCTTAAGTTGTGTTAGGTAGGACCAGAGTAGCTTGCATTTTTTTATCTATCTTTTTTTAAAGATTTTATTTATTTATTTATTTATTTATTTATTTATTTATTCATTCATTCATTCATTCATTCATTCATTCATTCATGAGACAGAGAGACAGAGATACAGGCAGAGGGAGAAGCAGGGTAGGCTCCATGCAGGGAGCCTGGGGATCCCAGTTCTCCAGGACCACGCCCTGGGCTGAAGGCAGCGCTAAACCACTGAACCACCTGGGCTGCCCTCTATCTAACTATCTATCTATCTATCTATCCATCCATCCATCCATCCATCCATCCATTTTATTTGTTCATGGGAGAGAGAGAGAGAGAGGCAGAGACACAGAGGGAAAGCAGGCTCCCTGCAAGCAGCCCGATGTGGGGCTCGATCCCAGGACCCCAGGATCATGACCTGAGCCGAAGGCAGATGCTCAACCGCTGAGCCACCCAGGCATCCCTGGAGTAGCTTTTAGTTTAGGACTAATTTGATCCTGCTACTGAAGCAACACCCATCTAAATGCTCTTCCTGGTTCCTTGTAACTAATGGTTGGTAGGAAGGGGTACTCTTCTCAGCTCTGTGTGAGCCACGATGAGTTTTTCCTCTTAATCCTTTTGGATGGTACTTTCCCTGGCCTCAGTAGTTTCTTCACACACGTGCACTGATCAGTACTCAGCTAAAGACTTGAGGGAACCATCTTGGATATTTTCCATGTTCTTTCCCTGTGAGAATCTGCCCTGCAAATTTGCCTACTTCCATGTCTCCCCAGACTTCTAGCTTCATCTCCCCAATTGAGAGTGACTGTTGGGTTCCCTGCAGGATTGGGCTATGCCTTTCACATTGAGTTAACAATAGCGGATCTTTTCTGCAGGGAAAGAGGTCGGGCTTGCTCTTCCAGTATTTTATAGCGGTACGTTATAGCCCTTGTGAATAACTGCCACCTCAATCCTTTTGATTTGATGAACTGGTTTTACCATGGTAGAATGACTTCATACCTGTAGAGTGAGAAGCAGTTTTTGTTAAATTGCTCACAGGGTGGTATGATAATGTGTGTTTTGGAGATGTTGGACCAGATATCTCTAAGACTTCATTTTCAAGATGGTACTGACTCCTTGTATGTGTGTGTGTGTGTGTGTGTGTGTGTCTGTGTAAAATATGTATCACATATACATGTCATATTATTGTGTATGTTACATATAACATTATTAACATAGGTAATATGGAACAGTTTATACACAATATGTATGACATGTATATGTAATCAATGCTTTGTGTTTTATTTCTGTAGAAATCCCACTCAGCCATGACCCCCAACCATAGGGCTTACCAGAAGGTACAGAATCTTTCAGTACTGGTGCAGGAAGCATCAGTATTTTTTTTGGTCATTTTGTTGATGATATAAATCAAGATATTTCAGTACTTTTATATATGAGATTTGTTTAAAATTCTGCAGTTGGTTTTACTTAATTATTAATTCATATCATGTAAACATTAAATAGCTGTTGCTATCTTAGCACAAAATCTTCCTTACATCATTTATTCAACAAATGCTTTTTGAGTGTCTATTGTGTCAGACCTTTGCTACACACTGGATAGATGAGTAGGAGGATGGTATCTGGAATGAGAGAAGTAATCTTCCCACTGTATTCTGTGGAGATAATCCTAGTCTAAAGTAGTGGCTGTTTGGTCTCAGACATTTTTATAATCTTGAAAATTATTGTGAACTGTAAAGAGCTTTTGTTTATGTGAGTTATATCTGTTGATACTATATTAATTAGAACTGATATGTCTTTAAGCATATTAACTCAATGTTAATAAACGATAACAGTAATAAGCTTATTGCAGATTAATTATATTCTTCTGAAAAATACCTAAGACATTGTTTTATATTTTGCAAATCCCTTTAATGTGTGGCTGAATGTCTAATATTTCAAGTTAGTATCCTTTTTTAATACAGGAAATTTGTCAGCTCAGTTTTCTCCTAGACATCATGGGTAGTCAAACAATTAGAAGATTGCTTAGTGCACTTAGAATCAGAATGGGGGAGTGATCTCTAATAGGGGTACCCCCTCTTTAGGAATTGACTGTTGGCCAAGGATTACCATTCATGTAAAAGGTTCTCAGTAAATATTTGTTTAATGATTAATTTAATAATCATGGAGAGGTTTTGGGGTTGGTTTCACTGCTCGTACTCCTTCACTGTACTTCAAACAAGCAGTAAATTTGAGTTATGTGAAGCACTTTTAGCTCAAAATGGTTAAACTAATTTGATCTCTGAGTCTGGGGAATGAAAAGGGAAGATTCTGTAGTAGTTTCTCACAGAACTTAAATTGTTTTATACGAAGACTATCGCTAGTGTAAGTTAATTGATAAAATATGCCAGGTTTTGTGATAGATTGTATCATAAGAACTAGCACACTATTGAAAATGTCATCAGAACCAGCTAGCAGTTTAGGGAGTACTTACGTATCAGTTGAACTTTGATACACGTATCACGACAAAGTCTTACACTATAAAGTTATATAGTCTTTTGAGATACAATAGAATTCCTTAATGTTTGTTCTTCTTCCCCTCAGTTATCTTCATCTGTTTTGAAGCACAAGACCTATCAAACCACTGTAGATATGGACAAAGAAGAAAGGAAGACTATCAACCAGGGCCAAGAAGATGAAATGGTAACTGGTTTTTATAATTTATTTGTCAAGTATGAAGAATTTATTATTATTTCTATAATATTATTCCAAGGGAACTAGAAAACTATATAAAACAACAACAAAACACTAAATCAATGTGCTTTCCTTGCCCTGTGTTTTTTTGAATGGGGATTATGTAATGTTTCTATTTGCTGGTTTTAGTATAATTCCTGTTTGACTTGTGAACTGTAATACTTAGAGGAGTATGCTTTTTTATTTGATAATTGAAGCAGTTATGTTAGCTAATGCTTTAAATATAATCGCAAATGTAAGATTTGTAATTTTGATTTATAAAAGAGGTTTAAAATAAGTTTAGGGGCGCTGGGGTGACACAGTCGGTAAAGCATCTGCCTTTGGCTTAGGTCATGATCCCAAGGTCCCGGGATCAAGCCCTGCATCAGGCTCCCTGCTCAGAGGGGTGCTTGCATCTCTTTCTCCCTCTGCTGTTCCCCCTGTGTGTGCTCGCTCTCTATCAGATAAATAAATAAAATCTTAAAAAAAAATCAGCTTAATAAAAAAACAACTTTAAAGCTCTTTGTAGTAGCGGGGAGATAAGGTTGTTAGGGAAAATGGAAGACACCCCATTAAATGTGAATTTCAGATAATAAAGGAATAAATTTTTTTTAAAGATTTGATTTATTTATTCATGAGGAACACACAGAGAGAGGCAGAGACACAGGCAGAGAGAGAAGCAGGCTCCATGCGGGGAGCCTGATGTGGGACTTGATTCCAGGACTCTGGGATCATGCCCTGAGCCAAAGGCAGATACTCAACCACTGAACCACCCAGGTGCTCCAAGGAATAAATTTTTTTGTATAAGCATGTCTCATATGTTGCTAGGCTAAACAAGAATATTTTGCTAAATTTTTTATTGAAATTTATTTTATTTTTAAAATATTTTATTTTTTAAATTTTTATTTATTTATGATAGTCGCACACAGAGAGCGAGAGAGAGAGGCAGAGACACAGGCAGAGGGAGAAGCAGGCTCCATGCACCGGGAGCCCGACGTGGGATCCGATCCCGGGTCTCCAGGATCACGCCCTGGGCCAAAGGCAGGTGCCAAACCGCTGCGCCACCCAGGGATCCCCTTTTTATTGAAATTTAAATTTAACTAGGCCCCCTGCATTTTCACTTGCTAAATTTGGCAACTGTTGTTAGGTTATGGTAGTGGAGGGGCTAAAAAACAACTGGAATATTTTGGTTCGGGAGGTCAAATTTGATCAGTCATGGTGGTATTGAGACATTTAGTTAATCATTTGGGAGAAAAATAAATTTAAAACTTAACTTCATCTAAATACAGTGTGATATTATGGTTTATGTCCTGACACAGAAATAAGACAGTGGATGGGCAGCCCGGGTGGCCCAGCGGTTTAGCACCGCCTTCAGCCCAGGGCATGATCCTAGAGACCTGGGATTGAGTCCCACGTCGGGCTCCCTGCATGGAGCCTGCTTCTCCCTCTGCCTGTGTCTCTGCCTCTGTCTCTCTCTCGCTCTGTGTGTGTGTCTCATGAATAAATAAATAAAATCTTAAAAAAAAATTCTAAAAAAAAAAGAAATAAGACAGTGGAAAAACTAGTGAAATTCTAATAAAAACTAGGTGTAGTTAATAGTAATCGACATTGGTACATCTCTTGATGTTGACAAGTATACTAAGTTTACCAAGGGTAAAACCAGAGGAAGGGTATACAGGAACTCTTAATGTTTTTGTAACTTCTCTGCAAATCTAAAATCATTCCAAAATTAAGTTTATTTAAAAAAAAAAAACAACTACCTTTTATATGACAAGACAGTTAATACTCATTGGGAAAACAACAAACTTTGGCATTTTGCACTGCTATCATTTGATATTTAATTTTGTGATCACCATGTCCATGCAGGAAATTTATGGCTATAATTTGTGTCGCTGGAAGCTTGCTGTAGTTTCTCTAGGAGTGGTTTGCACTGGTGGCTTTCTCCTCCTCCTCCTCTACTGGATGCCCGAATGGCGGGTGAAGGCAACCTGTATTAGAGCTGCAGTTAGAGACTGTGAAGTGGTGCTGCTGAGGACTACTGTAAGTCTATGTATTTATTGGAAGTTGATTATTCGAGGAGTAAAATAATGCTTTTGTGTACTTGTTTCAAAATAATATATGAGGAGAACACTGCTAGGATATAATTTAGGAATAGTAATCCTAAAAGCATTTGTGTTCTAAGTGAGTATTATCATAGATTAGATATAAAGGATTAGAATATAAAGGATTCTTAAAGATGATTGTATCAACCTCTTCGTTTTAAAGTTCTTGATGTACCCAGAGATTAAATGCTTGTCTGTCAAAGTCACCAGCCAGTTTAAGGGGGGGCTGTATCAGGCAGCTCACTGGACCAGCTCCCCTTCTACTATGTGATGCTGCTGCTTCCCCGGTTTTTTTTGTTTGTTTGTTTTAATTTTGATTGGAAGGATTTTATCAGAGGCTTTAATTTTTGGTCTCAGTACATTGATGGGTAAATTAAGAAATTACACTCATCTTTCTTGGGATATTAATGAAATATGTCATAAAATGGGGAGCAATGGAAAGCACTTCATGATACTCCTGTTTATAACAAATTTATACATCTTTAAGAGGTGGTTTAAAAAAAAAGAAGTGGTTTAACATTTAGTGAGTAGGAAGTTAGGAATCAAGAATATGTAAAGAATGGGAATTAAATATATATAGGCAGTAATGTAACATACATAATTGATTTTGTTATCCCTTTCTCTCTTATAAGGATGAATTCAGAATGTGGTTTTGTGCAAAAATTCGCTTTCTGTCTCTGGAAACTCGCCCATTTTTGAGTCCAAAATCTATGGCCAATAAAGTTTCAAATGGCCACACTGTTCATCTAACTGAAAATTTAGCTGAAGAAAATAGGCATGAGATGAGTAAATATTCACAGACTCAACCACAGCAGGTATTGTGATTTTAGTGTCAAAGAAACTTTATTTTTGTTTGGGGATAAATTCATATACATATAAAATTTTTATTACTATAAATAACACAGTTTAGGTACTATTAGAAGAAGAAGACTACATTTGTATGTGATCACTTTAACTTTAATGGGTAAATAGATTTGTGTTAGTAAACTTGATCATTAACAAGTGATGATGCCTTTTTTTTCTTTCTTTTTTTTTGTGGGGGTGATGATGGTTTTTGATGTAACATTTTTGTGTGTGTCCCACAGATCCGTTATTTCACCCACCACAGTGTAAAATACTTCTGGAATGATACCCTTCACAATTTTGATTTTTTAAAGTAAGTATTTTTCTTTTGATTGGATTATATTATGAGTACCTTGAAAATGTTCCAGATAAAGAATTCATTGTAGTGTTGCATAAAATTGAAGCGGTATTTATTACATAACTTTTATTCACTTATTAAGTCCCTGGTACTTATTAACCATTTTAGGATAAATCCTACTTTTAACCTGTACCTTGGCAAAATTACATAAAAGTTTGAAATAGTTCATGTTAGAAACAGTATGGTTCTCCCCATCCACTGAATCTGAGTTCTTTTTGTGGGTTCATTTCAAAGTGAATTTTGAGTATACTTTATAGGCTGTCAGAATATCTGAAGTCTGATTTCCCAAATTGATGACAGTTCCATCTATTTGTTCTTGAGGGATGGAGTAACAGATAAACAGAAATTTAACTTGTGGATAAAGATTCAGATGTTGTTAAAAGTGTTAAGCTTTGAGTAGGACAAATTGGAGAAATCCTTTAAAATTTATTTTTTATGAAAGCCTCAAGTTATATAAGTACTAGATTAATTAGGATTCTATTTTTATTGCTATTGTTAAAGTGATTATTATAAAAACTTATGATGTATTATTATTACTTGAGTGCTGAAGGAATTCTTAATATTAGCAATACAAAGAGAATCACCGTATGAACATTTAAAATATTCATGCCTGGATTTTTTTTCTCAGACACTAAAGAATTGGAATATTCTGGAATAGCCCTGGGCATTTCCACATGTCTAGTTCTGAAGACCATTCCTAGTTAAGAACTATTGCCTTGTAGGACACGGCCAGTGAGCTGCCATTTTGTTTTTTTAAAAAAGACTTGGAGTTGATCCTGTTGCTTTTGGAGAAGTCATCAACTTCAGTGGGAAAAAAAATGTCAAACCTTATTTGCCTCGTGGCATTTTCCAGCTATTGAAACTTGTAGAATTTAAACTTATCCCAATGATGGCAGTTAGTTATGGAGCTTAGTTTTTCCATCTGAACAAAAGTAGAAAAGGATTGGAGTTAAATGATGTGCAAGATCTTCAGAGTTTTGTGACTAGTATCTCAGTTAAAATAAGCATAATTAAGACATTTTGGGGGAGAGGTATATCTGTTGGTTGAATCCAACTCAAAATTGTTAGATTTTAGAGAATACCTGTGATCCATATAAATTCTGTACTTCTAGGTTTGTAATAGAACAGGAACAGATTTGGATTGTTGGTTTTATAGAAAGAAAAATCAATGAATAGGATTTCTAACATGAAGCTTAAAAAATTGAAGAAGGGGAAAACTATATTAGCCATACTTTACCTTTAATTTTATTAACTTATTAGCTCTTACAGTTTTGGTACAATCTTAATGGATAATAATATTATAAACTTGAGCATTTAGAGCCATCTTATGTGATAGATAACATTGGATAATATAGAATTTGGCACATTTGAGACTTAGAAGTTTCATTATTGTTTATCTTAGGAGTTTGAGATTTAAAAATTCTCATTCATTTTCTCAGTTTTTGTTAAGGGTTTCTGTTTGTGAGGAAGTCACTTTAAAATCAGGATATGGAAAAATGAGGCATTAAGACATTTGGATATTTTAAACTTTGTTTAAAGTAAAAACTTTGGATTTATTTAGGGGACTGGATGAAGGTGTTTCTTGTACGTCAATTTATGAAAAGCATAGTGCAGGACTGACAAAGGGGATGCATGCCTACAGGTAATTTTTATCCAACTAAAGTTAGATCTATTATCAAAATTTCTAAATAAAGTAGTATATATAGTTCACCCTTTTACCATATAGTTGTACATATTAACAGGTATTTAAATATTATAGACATAGTAGTTGACAACTTACTGATTTTATTTGGGTAAGACTGTCTTTGAGTTTAAGAATTATGGAAATGTTGACGCTGGAGTTTTGAAGTTGATGTCCCTATATGTTGATATACCATATTTCATCAATTCTAAGTTGCACATTTTTTCCACATTTTAACATCTCTAAAGGGGAGATGTTTCATACAGTGGGTGGTGTGTCATCCTTTACTTGAGAGCATTTTTATCTTGATGGCACATAAAATAATGGATATGGCTTATAATTGATAGGATCTTAGATTTTCTGAAATGTATTGGGAATTGTAAGCATGAACTTAAAATTTACCATAATGAGTAATTGTTAGTTGGAGTGCATATTCTTTTTAATCATGTTATTATTTGCTGTGGCATAAAAATATACCAGTGTATTACGTAGTTTGAGGATAAGTGCCTCAAATAAAATTAGCAGTTTTCTTCTATTCTAATAGCATGTTTTTTCAACAGGTTAGGAGATAAAAAATTAATTCATTCAGACTTACACTTCATAAAAGGCAAGAGTTACGCATTACTCTGTCGTATAGAAAGTACTTCCAGGAGTCTAAGTGGAAGGATTTAAACAACATTTTGAAAGCATTTTTTAAAAAGTCAAATGTACACTGTTTTTGAAATAAAACGTTCTCAATACAGTATTCTCACTTGAAAAATAGTACAGGACCCCTCAAATATATTTATTTAGTCTCTTGCAAAAATTAATTGCAATTCAAAATTTTTGAGGTCTGCTATATTCAAGGATGAAAAAAAAAGTGTTTGCAGACATGGTTATTATAGATTAGTGGGAAAGATAACTTGTCACATAAGGAGATAGGAGGCAGAATGAAACAAGTGTAGTTTTCCAGTATTGACTACTTTGATTTAAATAGTGTAGGTAGAAAATTAAATTGTAGAAGACAAGTATGTAGAAACATGAATGTTTAAGTTCCAGATTTAAGAGCAATCTGTGGTTTGAACCTTATCTAATGAAATGCCATCCATATATTATACTATTATAATATAATATAATGTAACACTATTATTATGTTTTCCTGTTATAGAAAATTGCTTTATGGAGTAAATGAAATTACTGTGAAAGTGCCTTCTGTTTGTAAGCTTCTAATTAAGGAGGTAAGACAACATTTGTGATCAATAGAGTTGTCAATTTGAAAAGAGCCCCGATTGGGGCAGCCCAGGTGGCTCAGCGGTTTAGTGGGTGGCTCACGGTTTAGCGCCATCTTCAGCCCAGGGTGTGATCCTGGAGACCCAGGATCGAGTCCCACGTCGGGCTCCCTGCATGGAGCCTGCTTCTCCCTCTGCCTGTGTCTCTGCCTCTCTCTCTATGTGTCTTTCATGAAAAAAATAAATAAATCTTTAAAAAAAGAAAAAAGAGCCATGATTTAAGTAATAAGATATTTTTGGTTTTCTGTTTCTTAGTTTCTCCCTCACTCTTTTTTCTTTTCTTTCCTTCCTTTTTTTTTTTTTTTTTAAACTAGAAGGTAGGGGATCCCTCGGCGGCCCAGCAGTTTAGCACCGCCTTCAGCCCAGGGTATGATCCTGGAGTCTCGGGTTCGAGCCCCACGTCGGGCTCCCCGCATGGAGCCTCTGCCTGTGTCTCTGCCTCTCTCTCTCTGTGTGTGTCTCTCATGAATAAATAAATAAAAAAATAGGAACTCTGGTAGAGAAATAATTTGGGGGCATAAATTACCATTTTAATTAATTACCTTACTTATTTTGCTTTTCTTATCTGTACATTTTTTTTAAAGATTTTATTTATTTATTCATGAGAATACACAGAGAGGAGAGAGAGAGAGGCAGAGACACAGGCAGAGGGAGAAGCAGGCTTCACGCAGGGAGCCTGAACATGGGACTCGATCCAGGGTCTCCAGGATCACACCCTGGGCTGCAGGCGGCGCTAAACCGCTGAGCCACTGGGGCTGCCCTGTACATTTTTTTTTTAACTCAATACGTTGCACATGTAAATCTTGCCCTATTTTATAGATGTATACACCTGTTTTTTTTCTTTGATTTTTAAACAGTTTATCATATTTGTTCTTCATGTGGTATTTTATGGTGCATTTTTTGGGAACTAGACATTATACCGTAAGTTTGGAATACAAAACATGACCTGATGATTGACATTGAGGAATTGTACTTTATCCTGGGAAGGAAATGGGTCAATGATTATTGTAGTCACTGCCCAGTTACAGGTGCCATTGAGGAGATGTGAATAAAAGTTAAACATATTAAGGAACGAAGTAAGGATTTTGCCTGGCAGAGTTAGACTCTCTGGTCTTCCTTTTGGTTTTTGGCTAAAGATCAGGAGTTGAGTGAATACTTACAGTAGTGCTACAGAATGTTTTCCCTTAGTTCCTGAGAGTAACCATATAATCTTGCTTGAGAACGTATCAAAGTGTTGTGATTAGGAATTAGAAAGCCTTGTTTATAATGTAATTCATCAGTAACTAGCTTTGATCATTAGAAAACCTTTCTGCTGCTCTTTTATAAGTTGGAGTAAGTCCTTTCAAATTCTCTCATTTAATTTTGAAGTAAAATGGGACTATATATGAGAAAGTGCTTTGAAAATATACAAGCATCACTTTAAGACATTTGGGGGAAGTTGTTAATGAATTAGAATACTATGAAAACAAAGTCCATTGCCAGGATTCCCTTATCTCCTTTAGGTTTTAATTCTTAATTATTTCCTTAGAGAATGCAAAACAGTGTAACTTATTATCTAATATTTGTCTTCCCTGTAGGTTCCAGTGAACCTTTGACTTAAAGGAAAATTGGTATTTGGAGTTCATAATAAGTAAACATTTGTTCCATTTAATTAAGGATTTTATATCCTTTAGTAGCTCAATAATTATTGGAAGTAAATGTACTTTATTGCTGAAGTAAAATGAAGAATAGTTAAATAGACATATTTTAGCTATTTCTAGCTGAATCTCTATTTGGATTTGGTATGGATCTAAATGGATGCAAATAATTTAAATTAAGCTTCTTTAGCCAAATTATAGTAGGTTGATTATAAAAAAGTTCTATGCTAATATCTTGCCCTACTCTTTCGGTAGTACGTGTTGCCCTAGGTTATTACAGGGGGTATCCTCTAAATATCTTGTTAATTATTTCTTAAATGAAAAGATGGAACATCTGTATAGTTATAAAGACCTCATTCATTTGGACTTAAAAATCTTGTTTTTTAGGTTCTCAACCCATTTTACATTTTCCAGCTCTTCAGTGTTATACTATGGAGTACTGATGAATACTATTATTATGCTCTAGCCATTGTGATTATGTCTATAGTGTCAATTGTAAGCTCTCTCTATTCCATTAGAAAGGTAAGTCCAATTTATTAACAGCTTTCACATTGTGTATTTTGTAGTATTATGTAAGGTGTGTATGATAGTATTTGGTACAAAGTAATACTTAATATAGTTATTTTTTTGTTATATGAATATGTACTCCTTTCCCTCTTTTTTCGAGAATGGGGAAGGCAGGTGCTTTTTAGAGTTAGACTACCACTGGACTGGTTAGAGGGCATAGGGATCTATACATGCTTATCACAAGCTGGAATACTGGAAGAGTTATTGCACTCTTTTCAGGACTTTCATTAAAGTGCTAATCCTCGAATAATCTTTGAATCTTTTAGTCTTGACATTTTTAACGGCAAAGTAATATGCATTTGCCATATTAACTTCCCTTATTTTATATCACATTTGCTTTTTAATATCTTGAAGAATAGGCTTATATTAAGGAGTTTTTACATTTTTTTTAAATTTCAGCAATATATTATGTTGCATGACATGGTTGCAGCTCACAGTACTGTGAGAGTTTCAGTTTGCAGAGTGAATGAAGGTAAGTACTTAAGGTAACTCTTGGAAAAATAAACCAAGTAAGATACCCATTAAGCACTAATAACTAAAGCAAGACCAATGTATTATACATATACATTCGTTTGTTTTTTTTTTTTTTTAAAGATTTCATATATTTACTTGCACACATTCACAAGTTGGGGGAAGGGCAGAGGGAAAGGGAAATGAACTCACTGAGCTGGCAGCCGCACCCGGGCTCTGTCCCAGGACTTTGAGTCGAAGTCAGATGCTTTACTGACTTGAGCCAACCAGGTGCCACCTTGTACATTCATTTTTTAAGAAATAAAAATAAGTATTTGGATTTGTACTCCTCTGATGTTGTTTCAGATTCATTCCTGTAAAATTGTATTTTTCTTATTCTACTATGTGACAAGTACTGTGGTAGGCTCTGGAGATGCAGTGGTTACCAATATGGACACAGTGCTTGTCATCACTGAACTTCAGTCCAGTTGGAAAGGCAGATGATAACTAGTAACAAGAAAGTGTGACAAATGCTATCTATGGAGGGATCAGGAGATTTAGATATTAGAGCTCATTTACTGTAGGTGTCAGGGATGGCTATTGGGAAAAATATTTTTAAGTGGTTGAATTAGGTAAGAGGTAGGTGAAGGGGAGGGGTGAAAGAGGGAGAGGAGAGGGTTCTAAGTGCTCAGTCTTCTGGAAATGAAAGGTAGCTCAGTCATTGTAATAAGAGAAAGGAATTCAGTGTGGCAGGTGCAGCAACTAGATGATGGCCATCTAAGGTACATTTAGGAATTTGGTCTCCTTCCAAAAGGCAATGGAAAGCCATTGAAGGGTTTTTAAGCAGGCTAGTAATCTGATGTTTGCCTTTTTGCAAAAATTATTCTGGCTGTGTGTTTAGATCAATTTTTTAAAATTAAATCAACTTAAAAAATTTTATTTATTTATTCATGAGAGACACAGAGAGAGAGAGAAAGAGACAGAGAGACAGAGACAGACAGAGACACAGGCAGAGGGAGAAGCAGGCTCCATGCAGGGAGTCCAATGTGGGTGGAACTCGATCCTGTGACCCTGGGATCATGCCCTGAGCTGAAGGCAGACACTCAACCACTGAGCCACCCAGGTGTCCCTTTAGATGGGTTTAGAGGAGAATAATGTTGAAGACCTGAAATGGATCAAGATATGAGGGTTGTGGAGATGGAGAAAAACAGGATTGAGCTGAAAGATACTTAAATGTGGCCATTGGACAGGATTTAGCAATTCATCGGATGCGAGGTGTTAGAGCAGTGTCAGGCTCGAGGGATGGACATGGGTGCCATTTAATTAAATTAGGAACACTGTAGGACAAGCAGTACTGTAGGAAAGGATAACATTTTAGATATGTTAGTTCGTCTGATGCAGTATTGAAGGAAGTGTAAAGGACATAAAGAGACGGCACAGCAGCATGGGCCTTGGAGGTAGTAGCTATAGTAGCTATTTTGATTAATTGAGAATACCAAATCAGCCTCCAGTCCCTCGGCTCAGTACACTACATCTGAGCATAAACACTGTTTGGCCTGGCAGGTGATTCCTTCCTTGTGCTTCCTGGTCACTTGCAGCTTTAGTGGGGAGTATCTATCTTCTCCTTTGGTGCTCATCCTCTTCCTGCTCTGCGGAAGACACTGGGGATGCTAGGACATTGCATCTAATGTGTGTCTTCCTTACCTCCTTTCTCCTTTGTAAAGGCTGCCAAGTCATTGGTATTTAGTTTCCTGGTATACCTGAGAGGAGGAGACTTTCAAGTGGCATTAAAGCTTTGAAAGAGTTGAGTTTATTTAAAAATGAAAATTATTATGCCGACTATGTGCTTAATATCACTACAATTCTTTAGAAGTTGTTTCCTCATAGCTTAGGAAAGGAAGAGTTTTGTCTTACAGACTAACATCACAAACAGTAGTTTTCTCTTTACTTGTCTTTGTTTACAAACTAGCAGATCTCTTTTCTTTTTTCTTTTTCTTTTTTTTCAGATCTCTTTTCTGAGCATAGTATTAAAACCTCAGGGAGGGAAGGAATTCAGAGTCTAAACGTAAGGCAGTCTTAACAAAAACCTCCTTTTACTTGGAAAGATCTTTTAAAAGATCTTTAGATCTTTTTAGAAAGATCTAAAAAGTGTTTAGCTAAATTGAATGTAATGCACAAGTTTCTGTTTTTAAATGTACAGATTTCTAAGGAAATAATGAACTAGATAAATGTTTAATTTATTTTGTAAATTTATTTAAAATAGATGTAAAATATTAGGACTATTTTAGGAATGTTGAAGGCATTGAAATGTTAGGAGTCGTAAATAGTGGCAGTGAGAAAAAGAATAGTGTAAAAAATTTCTGTTAAAAAAAAGTGCACTGGGGCACCTGGGTGGCTCGGTTGGTTAAGCATTTGCCACTAGCTCAGGTCATGATCTTGGAGTCCTGGGATCGAGCCCTGCTTGGCTTGGGGCTCCCTCCCAGAGGAGCCTGCTTCTCCTCCCTCTGCCCCCTCCTTGCCCATGCCCACATGCTCTCTATCTCAAATAAATAAATAATATTAAAAAAAAAAGAAAGTACACTAAAATTTTCAATGCTTTCTACTGTTTCCAAGGAGTTAGAGAAATTTGAGCTTATTTAACTGTTGCGGGGAATCTCCTTTGTGGACTCACTGTTTTTCTAAGAGGCTGCTTGGTCAGAGGGGACTCGGCATCACTTGTGTGTGTGTAGCTGGTGTCCTATCAGGAGACAAACTACCTGACATACTTAAACATTATGCGTTGTTAGCCTAAGCCATAATAATCTTTTTTTGTCTTACTTTCATGTATTGAGATTGTCCTGTTTAACTACATTATATATTTAACTTAGTATTGAGGTGAGGTGACCTTTTATTTACTGCAGATCTTTTATTTACTGTATTTTTATTTCAAGTTAAGGGATATACAGACTTCTCTTTTTCTTTCTTTAAATCCAGAAATAGAAGAGATCTTTTCTACAGACCTTGTGCCAGGAGATGTTATGGTCATTCCATTGAACGGGACAGTCATGCCTTGTGATGCGGTTCTTATTAATGGTACTTGCATTGTAAATGAAAGCATGTTAACAGGTAAACTAAATGAGTAACAATCAGATCAGTTGTTTATGATATTGGGATTAAGTAGTTACTGATTAAACTAATTTAAAAAACTGTCTTGTATCTATAACTATAAAACTGTATTGTTTGTATTCTCAGAATGTCATGGATAACGAAGATACTTTTTTTTTCTTTTTGAAGGGACCAGGTTTCTCATTATACTCAGTTGTGATACTAAATCATTATGCTGGTGTCACTCTATATTTTGGCATACTACTTTTGCTATGAAGGGAGTATTTTAGTCAGGGAAGAGGAAATAAATTCTTTGCCTACAGAGGATGGCAGCATATATACTTCCCTATTTGATATGTAAAAAGTGGGAGTAAAGATTTTTTATTTTGCTTAAACTAGGGGGAAGTAGACTATGAAATGACTTCCTTTTGGAAATTCCTAATCTGAAGGTAGAACTTGATATCTTTTTATCACATTTTCTTTATTTTTTGTCAGAGTTAATCTGGAAGGAAGTGATTGCCATATGTTTTCAAACTGCTAGGAGTTTTGTCTTAAAACAGTCACACAAATATTCTCACATACTTGCTATCTTTGAAACAAGAGAGGTGAATGCTTAATATTGAAAAGAATTTGGCAGTTTGTTATTGTTTGAGAGAACTACCATATTCTGTATTTACTCTCTTTCCTAGATGGCTTTTGTCTTCTGTGTGTGTATGTATGTATAGTGGGGGTTAGGAATAGGTCCTCACATCTTTGTGTGTTTGAGGTTGCGGAGTGCTTTTCTTTTCAGTTCAGTTTTTGGGGACAAGTGAACAGATGTTGGGGCTGTAGCAACTACTTGATATTTTTATCGGAAACTGGACAAAATGATTTCCAGATTATTACTTTAACTCACAGCTCACTTCCAGGAATTAGTGTGGGAGACAAGACAATGTATTTGAGCAAGGAAATTGGTAGAAAGAAAGCTAATTGAATAAGCTTTGTTATCCACATATGAGAACTCTTAGGAACTGTTGAGGGATCCCTGGGTGGCGCAGTGGTTTGGCGCCTGCCTTTGGCCCAGGGCGCGATCCTGGAGACCTGGGATCAAGTCCCACGTCGGGCTCCCAGTGCATGGAGCCTGCTTCTCCGTCTGCCCGTGTCTCTGCCTCTCTCTCTCTGTGTGACTATCATAAATAAATAAAAATTAAAAAAAGAAAAAAAAAGGGAACTGTTGAAACAGTATAACATCTAGGTTATTTAACAATTCAAGATTTGTGTGTTTGATAATGATTTCTGTGCTTTAATTTACGATTTTTAAAATTTTAAAGGTGAGAGTGTTCCAGTGACAAAGACTAATTTGCCAAATCCTTCAGTGGACATAAAAGGAATGGGAGATGAATTCTATAGTCCAGAAATACATAAACGACACACTTTGTTTTGTGGGACTACTGTAATTCAAACTCGTTTCTACACTGGAGAACTTGTCAAGGCTGTAGTAGTTAGAACAGGTATAAAACATTTCATTTCTTCTTGCATGGTTAGCATATTTGATGTGTACTGAATGTTTGAAAAGCAGTTCTGTTTTTGGGATAATTCTCATTTTCTTACAAAAATACAGTCATTTTCTTCTTTAAATTTTTAAAAGGATTTAGCACTTCCAAAGGACAGCTTGTTCGCTCTATACTATATCCCAAACCAACTGATTTTAAACTCTACAGAGATGCCTACTTGTTTCTACTGTGTCTTGTGGCAGTGGCTGGCATTGGGTTTATCTACACTATTATCAATAGCATTTTAAATAAGGTATGTACATGGAACTTTTAATAAGGGTTGAGTCTTAATGATGGCATGTGGCTTCTGAGGATTTGAAATGTGGCTAATGAGAATGAAGAGCTAAACTTTTGATCTAACTTAAGTTAGCTATATGAGACTTATTTTATAATGTACAAATATAGAACATTTTCATCATAGCAGAAAGTTCTTTGGGACAGCTCTGGGCTAGGTGGTCTTTTTCTTGCTCTCTTGTGACCTAAAAAAGGGAGGGGCAACTACATACTCACCAAAAACTTTATTTTCTCTTAACTTCTGGAATATACAGTTATTTGTGATTACTTACTCGAAGATTCTTCTAAGAGACCTTGTCAGATTTCTTTTCATATTATGCCCTTTAGAGATGGGCATAATATGGTGCTTGTTCTGATAAGAGTATCTGCAGACGTTTATTGAACTTTGAAGTGTGTAGCCTGTGACACATGTAGAGCTCTTCAAAAGAAAATTTCCTTTATTATTTACTTATTTTTAAATATTTATTTATTCATGAGAGACACAGAAAAAGAGGCAGAGACACAGGCAGAGGGAGAAACAGGCTCCATGCAAGGAGCCTGATGTGGGACTCGATCCCGCGATCCGGATTCAGGCCCTGAGCCAAAGGCAGATGCTCAACCGCTGAGCCACTCAGATATCCCGAAAATTTCCTTTTAAAATAATTTTCATTCCACAGTCCATTGACAGCTCACTGAACTTACTGTTTTCTGAAGGGAAAAGAATTGTAAATGGTTGATGGATATAACTATATACACGCTTATAAAATTGAAAACAGTTTATGGATTCTTTACTGGAGAAATACCCACATTGTATTATTAAATATTTGATAGGGGGAGGGATCTGACATTTATTTTTCTGTTAATTGTAGGTAGAAATTGGGGTAATAATTATTGAGTCTCTGGATATCATTACCATTACTGTGCCACCTGCACTTCCTGCTGCGATGACTGCTGGTATTGTGTATGCCCAAAGAAGATTGAAAAAAATTGGTATTTTCTGTATTAGTCCCCAAAGGATAAATATCTGTGGACAGCTGAATCTTGTTTGCTTTGACAAGGTTGGTTCAGTTTCATAATCATTCTCAAAGGTTACTTCTGTAGCTTTTAAATATTTAGATTGAGGTTTTCTGAATGTGTTCTCTATCAACCAATTTGCACACATTATTTAATGTTCCTCTAATACTCCTTTTTTCAACTTTCTTGGCACATGCATCATTTATATATATTTCTTCTCACTGCTTTTTCAATTTTTAATGCTTAGATATTGCTTATTTGCTCAAATCTGCAATTGTCTAATCATTCACATCCAGAATTATGCTTTAGAGTAGTAGTAAAGACTTATCTGATCTTTCATGTTTTTAACAGAGTAAGCTCCATACCGATGTATTTACTGGAATTTTATTGGTATATCCGCTTAGTTGAAAGTTTGCTGTATGATTTTATTGAATATGATTCAAAATTATGAAGGTCACTGATGACAAATGATGTACCTGTGTGCAATGTTCCTTGCTTCTTAAACAAAGGGTTTTCCTTCCTTCTCCTGGAATTAGTTTTCTTAAAAGTTTTATTTTGAGAATTAAACATTGGCCAGAAAACCTCCCATCAAGCTCTACTTGGTAACCAATATGATAGATATGTGATTTTTTTTGCATTTTCATTATTGAGGGGAAAAAATGTGAGTCTTTTTTTTTTTTTTTTTTTTTTTGTCCTGTCCTGGGGTCTGTAGCTGGCTTAGTTGGTAGAGTGTGCGACTCTTGATCTTGGGGTTTGAGTTCAAGCCCCATGTTGGGCGTACAGATTACTTTAAAAAAATAATTATACCCCATGACTACATTTCATACTTCTCTGTTTAGAAAAATTTCGCTTATGCCTTTTGGGGAGATACTACTATTAAAATTTTTCAGCAGTCACAAAAGTGGAGAAAAGATACAAGTATGAAAAGTCCTCACTCAGCTTTAAGACGTAGGCATCTTGTCAGTCTTACTTTAACTGCTTCCTTCGTTTTGAAGGTGGCAGCATCAGACATGCTTTCATTCCATGTACCTCTGTTTTATCTCTAGAAGATTACTGCAATACCATTATCTTACTCCACTTAACAAAATTAACAATTCTTTAGTATTATCTAATACCCAGTTCATATTCAGATTTCCCTGTATGTCACAAAAAGTGTCTCAAATTTTGTAATTTGTTTTTTCTGTCAGAAACCAAATAACGATTGCATTGGTTACAAATTGACTATAGCAGTTGCTTTTTTTTGCCCTTTGTCCCGAATCATCTTATTGAAGAAACCAGGTCATTTGCATCCTGGATTTAGCCAGTTGCTTCCTCCTGATATCATTTAACTTTTTCCTCTTCTCTTTTTGGCTCCTTCTGTCCTGCTGTCTCCTTCCTAGGTAGGCCTTTATTGATTGGTAGATTAATTGGTGTATTGCTCGACTGTTTTTTTGATAATACAAACACATAAACATATGGTTCTATAAGTATGTTCCTCCTGCCCGTAGAGGAACCATAATGGAAGAAGGGTGTTTTGCACCCTTTCCCTAACTTTAATTATTTCCTGGAAGTTATTCCTCATCAATATACAGAGATCTTACTAGTTTCCTTTGTTGACAGCTGTATCCTATTTTATTATGTATATGTAGCATAACTTTTTGTGATTTCTGTTTTTTGGAAGCATTATTCATACTTTGTACATGTGTGCTTTTTTTTTTTTTTTTAAAGACTGGAACTCTTACTGAAGATGGTTTAGATCTTTGGGGGATTCAACGAGTGGAAAATACACGGTAAATATTAGCTAGATTTGATATTTATTACTTCTTAGATGTCTTAATATATGAAACATTAAAACATATAGAAAGTAATATGACAGCTGTGTACCCAACACCAAGATTAAGCAGTTGACCTTTTGCCATAATTGTTTCAGGTCTCGTTTAAGAGATTTAAATATTGCAGATAGTGCTAAAGTCTTAATCTGTTCCTACCATCATTCTGAAGTTGTGTTCTATTACCTTTGCATGTTTTTATATTTTTTCTACATCTGTCTGTAAACAAGACCTATCTGTAAATAAACATATGTGACTGATATATTGTTTATGTGTTTTTGCTGCTTTCATAATCTTAAGTATTGTGTAGTATTCCATGATGGGATTAAACCATAATATATATTCTAGGGAGCAGTTTTATTTTTTTCTTCATGTCCCCTTCCAATTGTTATACACATCTTGTGAACATGTGATTGAGTTTCAGTAAACTAGCTTTTTGAAGATGTCTGTGCTGGGTTATATAGCACCTGCATGGCTACAGGTTTAGTAGGGACTGCCTAGTTACTAAGTGATACCGCCCTGTAAGTGATTGTCAGACTTCTCATTTTTGCCACATGGATAGATTCAAAACGGTCTTTCATTGTGGCTCTTGCAGTTCCCTTGTTACTTGATAAGCTGATCTTACTTTCACATTTTAGGAAGGATTGTTATTTAACATTCTTCTGTATATTGTCAGTTTATATATTGACAGAACTTTTGGTTGTGTTCGTCGTTTTTATTTTGTTCAGGTGGTAATCTTTTTCAGTACTATGCATTGCAAAAATATTCCAACGGTGTATCTCGTCTTTATGTTTTTGTTGTCTTTTAATGGCTTAGTAGTTGTGTTTGTGTCATTTTTTTTTTCCTTTCAGAAGTCTTTGGGATTTAGGGTTTACAGTTGGAGAGAATATTGTGTGGTTCATGTGATTTCAGAGTTGTTATATCTTAGCCAATAGAATGTCACATTGTGATCTTATGTCTTCCTCCTAATGCATCCTGCCTTCAGTTCCGTTTCGTCTTACATTTTATAGTTACACATCGCAGCTTTCTTTGGTCTAATGTTTGCCGAGTGTGTAGTCTTTTCCATCGCTTTGCTTTTTAATCTTTCTGTGCCGTTGTGCTCACATTTGTAATTTCAGTTATATTGGAAATTATTTCTGCCATTCTTCACTCCAGTACACACACACATTTTCTCAATTTCTCTTCCATATTTTCACACATTTTCTCAGAATTTATTCATTTTAATCTTTTACTGCTTGTCCTTAAATTATTAGTGATCATATTTAGAGTCTAAAGTTCATGGGTATTTTTATTGGGTTTCTAAACCCCCAGGAAACCCGTGGACTATAGAGTACTTTCTTGATTATTCCCCACCCTTATTTAGATGTATTTGTTACACAATATTTTAGGATTAGGACTTGGGTTTTATACCATCCGCAGGCTGAGATTTCCCTAGGTTTAGGACTATCTTTGCTAACCACTGCTGCTTCTGCCCCACACCCCTGGACTGCATTGCCCTCTTCTGCAGCTACATTTGTTAGTGATTCTTCCATTTTGCTGTCACTTTTGAAGGACGGTGTAGTTGCATATCTATCCAGGGTGTCAGCTGTTCTCAGCGCTTTGACGGTGTGATTACATTTCTCCTGACTCCTTTCCTTATTGTTGTTTTAAGAATACTCCCTTATCCTTGATTTCTGCAGTTTCTTTTTTTTTTTTTTTTTTTTTTTTTTTTTAATTTTTATTTATTTATGATAGTCACAGAGAGAGAGAGGCAGAGACACAGGCAGAGGGAGAAGCAGGCTCCATGCACCGGGAGCCCGACGTGGGACTCGATCCAGGGTCTCCAGGATCGCGCCCTGGGCCAAAGGCAGGCGCCAAACCGCTGCGCCACCCAGGGATCCCCTGCAGTTTCTTTTTACTTGTGCAGGACTCATTTGCTTCTTGATTCCAAAGACGCATGCTTTTCATAAATTCTGGAAAAATAGGAGCTTTTTTCCCCCACTCTGTTATGATCTTTTCCACACTCTGTTTTCTTCATCTGGGAATCCTGACCATCGGTTAGACAAGAAACTGCCTTTGGTTCTTTCCAAGTCACATCTCCTCCTCTCCCCCCGTGGTGTCTTGTTCTTTGTCTAAGTCTTTAATTTAAAAGTGCCTCTTTTTGCATTCTTCCAGATTGCCATTCTATTATCTCAAATTTATGGGATTCTAATTCTGTCTTGTTGTGTCTGTTGAGTCATGGGAATGTTTTCCAGTGCATGTTTAAATTATGGACTTAGGCTTAGCAGGATCTTTCTGTAAGATTTCTTTGTGGCTGTGCTGTGGGAACTCCTCTCTGGAGAGTTTGTGCTTGGCCGAGAGTGGTGGTAGTGGTGCCACATGAGCTTCAATGTTACTTTCATAACCTGAGGATTTCTGGACTTGGAGTAGCACGTATTCAAACCCAGATCCTATCCTGAGTGGTATAGTGGTTCAGAGTTCGGGCCCTAAGGCCAGACCTCCTGTGTTTGAATCCTTGCTCTGTCACTTAATGCTCTGTGTAACCGTGGCAACTTACTTCTCACTCTCTGTTTCCGTTTCCTTATCTATAAAATGGGGATAATAAAACCTCTTCTATGGTGTAAAGAGGACATGAGTCACATACGTGTAAAGTTACTAGAACTGTGCCTAGTGCATTGTAAATATGATACAGATACTAACTTTTTCAGAACTTTGGGGGAAAAGGTAGTTTGCCTTTGGATCTGTAGGTAAATTATTTTTAGTATGTTCTTTTTCTGAGATGCTCCATTCTTTTATTTAGTATATTCCTTTTCCAAGGATGCTCTTCAAGAGGACTGGCTGTCTTGGGTGAAAGACATCCTTTCAGTTTGAACTCCCTACTTCGTATCTGGCCAGATCTCTGTGTTCTGTTCCTGTGAGGGGATTAAAGCCTGGGGCCTTAGGGTACTGAGATGGTTCCCTTGCCTTCTTCCTTTTCCTTCAGCAGTCAGCATCATGCAGGTTCACGCTCCTGGTTTTCTTCTCCTTCCATTTCTGGCATTTGAAAATTTCCTTTTCTTGCTTATGAGCTCCGTTTCACATTTAAAACATTACGTGTTACACGTTCATTTTGTGTTTTTACAAAAGAGATTTTATGTATTCTTACCTATCATATGCCCTCAGGCAGAAGTTTTAATTTGGTATCTAGTATTTTCTATATTGGTTTGTCTGGCATACTTATTCACAATCTTAGATAATATAGTATTTTAGTTATGTATAATTTACATAGAGGGAAATATTTTTGAATGCTAAAAACTATAGTGAAAATAATATATGCAGAAATGATAACATTTTATTTCTATTAATATTTATGAAACTGGAGTGTGGTTGAAATATTTATTGTCTTGGGATTTATGAATCTAATTCAGTGCATTTTCTATTTAGTTTTCTTTTGCCAGAAGAAAATGTTTGCAACGAGGTACTGGTAAAGTCTCAGTTTGTTGCTTGTATGGCTACTTGTCATTCACTCACAAAGATTGAAGGAGTGCTTTCTGGTGATCCACTTGATCTGAAAATGTTTGAAGCCATTGGATGGGTAAGTTCAATATTTTGAAGCACATGTAACTTTAAGGAAAATAGTTGTAAAAATTACCTTACAGAAGGAGATTTTTTTTTCTGCTAGGTGTTTTAATAACAGGATTATCTCATACCATAAAGGGAACTGTGTAATTTCTAAAGATATGTCACTGGAAAAAGATTTATAATTGTGTAAAAAAGTGTCTGTTTTAGTTAAATTAACTCAAACACCTTTATAAAAGAGGATGATCTGCTCAGGTACCTGCTTTATGTTTATAACAGAAACCAGCTATCCCTGACTTGGGGCAGTAAGCCCGAGTCAGTAAGATGATCTTTAGCAGCAACAATTTGTTGATCATGGGTGAAAAATATAGCCCTGTGTGTTCAGTGTACTTTTGTCTCCATTTTCTACTTCTGTGTTCTCACACACATGTATACAAACACATAAATTTGTTTACAGCTTTTTATTTGTTTTGATGTTGATGATTTTGAGTGCTTGCTATGTTTTCTGGTTACCATTTCACAGCAATAATAAGTTTGTTTTTGAAGTTCCTTCTGGCTTCTGAATTATTTTCCCTGGGCCAGTTTTCTTTTTCCCCTCCCTACGCTTGGTCTTTTTCCTTCATGCTTTGGGTTTTCATTATACATCTTTGTGGTACTTCTGTATGTAAGATTGAAGGTTTGATTTGATAATTCTCAGTAGCTGCAGTCAGGTTTTTCTCCTGACGGTAGCGAGTTAGTCTGTTTTCCGGAGTTGTGTCTCCCCGGAGAGGGAAGGCTGACCAGGGGGAGCTCCCTGTGTACTGAAGGTGAGGTCTCTTGAGCATGTGTGCCTTCGTCCAGAGTTGCGGGGTTAGCCTTTTAGGTTCCTCTCCTCACCTGCTCCTACTGTGCCTGCCCAGGCAGAGCTGCGTTCTGGAGTGCCGACCCTCACATTAGCAGCCCTTCCTCCTCTCAGGTAGGTAGTTCTCTCTCTACACAGTGACCCTTGATTTTGTTTTTTTGTGATCATGGTATCTCCCCTGCCAGGTAAGTATGATTTTGTTTTTTTGTTTTTGTGCTTAGTTCCACTATTCTGGCTGTTAAGAAATGTACCTCTCCTGAATGTCTGCTTTTTATTCTGGGTACTTTTTCTTCCATCCATCAACATGTTTCACTTTACCTTTTACTTTTATATTTGAAATCCTTTTCCTTTTCTAACTTTGTTTGCTTCTGTAGGTTTATTTCTTTCTTTTGTGTGTGTGTGTGTCTGTGTGTATTAATGTTTTGAAAGGGAGGAGGATGAATGGCTAGGTTAGTGTTTGGCCATCTTCTGATAGCCCAAAGTAAATATTTGTTAAATTTATTTTTTTATTTTTTTAAATTTTTTCTTTATTTATGATGGTCACACAGAGAGAGAGAGAGGCAGAGACACAGGCAGAGGGAGAAGCAGGCTCCATGCACTGGGAGCCCGATATGGGATTCGATCCCGGGTCTCCAGGATCGCGCCCTGGGCCAAAGGCAGGCGCCAAACCGCTGCGCCACCCAGGGATCCCAATATTTGTTAAATTTAATTTGCAAAAGGCCCACAGAGAATAATTTACGAGTAAAGCAAAATAGGATGGATCATCTTTGTTTAAAACTTCTCTCCAGCTGAACAGATTTTCAGTAGATTTAGTGTCCTGTTTGTGGGTCTTCAACAACAACAACAACACTGGTTTTGTAATTAAGTTTGTATGGTAGCATGTTTTGTTGACTCTGAGATGCCTTGATGCTTGATCTTACCACAAAATATCAATGGAATGTTTCCACATAACCAAACACTACTATTATGTGATGTGATCCATGCCATAAAGATCCATCTCAATTTCAGAGATGTTAAAATATGTTTTATTTTGTATACGGTTGGCTAATTGGACACAGTTCTCTTCCACTTAATTTTCCCATTGGTTGCTTGCTTCATTTTTAAGTCAAATTAGTTTATTTTTTCTTGGTATATGTGTATTTAATACAAGTTTTTGTTGGAATTAATTTCACCAGAAATAAATGTTTTTAAATTAAATTTCAAGCAGTTAGGATAGTAGTATCTTAACCGTAAATGTTCAGTCTGAAACACTAAACTCAAATCTTTATACATCAGTGTGTATTCGATCCAGCGGTTCTACTTATCATATTCATATCTGAGCTCCATATACTTTTTACTTTTTTAATTTAAATTCAATTTAATTAACATATAGTATTATAGTATTAGTTTCAGGGGTAGAATTTAGTGATTCATCAGTTGCACATAACACCCAGTGCTTAGAGCTACCCTATGACCCAGCAATTGAACTACTGGGCTGGGTATTTACCCCAAAGATATAGATGCAATGAAACACTGGGACACCTGCACCCCAGTGTTCACAACACCAGTGTCCACAATAGCCAAACTGTGGAAGGAGCCTCGGTGTCCATCGACAGATGATGGATAAAGAAGCTGTGGTCTATATACACAGTGGAATATCACTCAGCCATCAGAAGACATGAACACCCACCATTTGCTTTGACATGGATGGACTTGAAGGGTATTATGCTGAGTGAAATAAGTCAATCGGAGAAGGACAATCATCATATGGTCTCACTTATACGTGGAATATAATAAATAGTGAAAGGGATTATAAGGGAAAGGAAGGGAACTGAGTAGGGAAAATTACAGAGGGAGACAAACCACGAGAGACTCCTAACTCTGGAAAACAAACACAGGGTTGCGGAAGGAAAGGTGGGTGGGGGGAATGGGGTAACTGGGTGACAGGCAGTGAGGAGGGTGTTGGGTGTTGTAGTATATGTTGGCAAATTGAATTTAAATTAAAAAAAAAACAACAACCCTGCTTATTACATCAAGTGCCTCCTTAATGCCCCTCACCGACCTCCCCTCCAATAACCCCAAGTTTTTCCTATAATGGAGTCTCTTTCCCTCCCTTTCGTTTTTATCTTATTTTTTCCTTCCCTTACCCCCATGTTCATCTGTTTCTTAAATAGGAGTGAAATCATATGGTATTTATCTTTCTTTGACTGACTTATTTCACTTAGCATAATACCCTCTAGTTTCATTCACATCATTGCAAATGGCAAGATTTCATTCTTTTTGATGGCTAACATTTCATTGTAAATATAACCATATCTTGATCCATTCATCTGTCAATGGACATCCAGGATCTTTCCATATTTTGGCTATTGGGGAAATTGCTGCTATAAATACTGGGTTGCATGTGCCCCTGTTGTTTTGTATCCTTTGGATAAATATCAGTGCAATTGCTAGGTTGTAGGGTAGCTCTATTTTCACCTTTTTTTTTTTTTTTAAAGATTGTATTATTTATTCATGAGAGACACAGAGAGAGAGAGAGAGAAGCAGAGACACAGGCAGAGGGAGAAGCAGGCTCCATGCAGGGAGTCTAACGTGGGACTTGATCCCGGGACTCCAGGATCACGCACTGGGCTGTAGGCGACGCTAAACCGCTGAGCCACCCGGCTGTCCTATTTTCACCTTTTTATGAACCTTAATACTGTTTCCCAGAGCGGCTGTACCAGTTTGCATTCCCACCAGCAGTTGTAAGAGGGTTCCCCTTTCCACTCATCCTCCTTCGCCAACATCTGTTGTTTCCAGAGTTGTTAATTTTAACCATTCTTACTGGTGTGAGGTGATATCATTGTGGTTTTGATTTGTATTTCTCTGATGCCGAGTGATACTGAGCATTTGTTTGTGTGTCTCTTAGCCATTTTTTTTTTTTTTTAAAGATTTTATGTATTTGAGAGAGGGAGAGAGCGCGAACAGGGAGGAGAGTGGAGAAACGGAGAAGCAGACTCCTTGCTGAGCTAGGAGCTGGATGCGGGGCTCTATCCCAGGACCCTGGGATTGTGACCTGAGCCGAAGGCAGATGCTAACGGACTGAGCCACCCAGGCGCCTTTTGTATGTCTTTGGAGAAGTGTCTGTTCATGTCTCCTGCCCATTTCACGTCTGGATTTTTTTTTTGGGTGTTGAGTTTGATAAGTTCTTTATAGGTTTTGAATACTAGCCCTTTATCTGATAATGTCATTCGTGATTATCTTCTTCCATTCTGTAGGTTGCCTTTTAGTTTTGTTGACTGTTTCCTTGCCTTGCAAAGTCTTTTATCTTGATGAAGTCCCAAGATAGTTCATTTTTGCTTTTGTTTCCCTTGTTTCTGAAGATGTGTCTAGCAAGACACTGCTGCAGCTGGGGTCAAAAAGGCTGGGATTTTGATCAATTCCTGTCTCATATTTAGGTCTTTCATTCATTTTGAATTTATTTTTGTGTATGGCGTGAGTGGTCCAGTTTCTTTCTTCTGCATGTGGCTGTCCAGTTTTCCCAACATCCTTTGTTGAGGAGACTTTTTTCCGTTGTATATTCTTTCCTGCTTTGTTGAAGATTAGTTGACCATAGAGTTGAGGGTCCATTTCTGGGTACTCCATTCTGTTCCATTGATTTATGTGTCTGGTTGTTGTGCCAGTGCTATACAAGCTTGATGATTACAGCTTTGTAGTAGAGCTTGAAGTCCGGAATTGTGATGCTTCCAGCTTTGGTTTTCTTTTTCAACATTCTTTTGGCTATTTGGGGTCTTTTCTGGTTCCACACAAATTGTAGGATTGTTTCTTTCAGCTCTGTGAAAAATGCTGGTGGTATTTTTATAGGGATTGCATTGAATGTGTAGATTGCTTTGGATAGTATAGACATTTTAACGGTATTTGTTCTTCTAATCCACAAGCATAGAATGTTTTTTCATTTCATTGTGTCTTCCTCAATTTTTTTCATAAATGTTCTATAGTTTTCAGAGTACATATCTCTTACAAACTCTTTGGTTAGGTTTATTCCTGGGTATCTTACGGTTTTTGGTACAATTGAGAATAGGATTGATTCCTTGATCTCTCTTTCTGCTGCTTCATTGTTAGTCCATGAGAGTGCAACAGACTTCTGTGCATTGATTTGATATCCTGCCACCTTGCTGAATTTTCCTGAATCAGTTCTAGCAATTTTTTGCTGAAATCCTTTGGGTTTTCCACACAGAGTATCATGTCATCTGTGAAGAGTGAGAATTTGACTTCTTTGCCGATTTGAATGCCTTTTATTTCTTTTTGCTGTCTGACTGCTGAGGCTTGGACTTCTAGTACTATGTTGAATAACAGAGAGAGTGGACATCCTTGTCATATTCCTGATGTTAGGGGAAAAAGCTCTCAGGTTTTTCCCTTGAGGAGCATATTCACTGTGGTCTTTTGTGTATGGCTTTTATGATGAACTATATTCCATCTATCCCTATGTTGTGGAGGTTGTTTTTTTTTTTTAATCAAGAAAGGGTGGTGTACTTTATCGAATGCTTTCTCTGCATCTATTGAGAGGATCATATGGTCCTTTTATTAATGTTGTGTATCACATTAGTTGATTTGCAGATGTTAAACCATCCCTGCAACCCAGGAATAAATCCCAGTTGGTTGTGGTGAATAATCCCTTTAATGTACTGTTGGATCCTGTTAGCTAGTATCTTGGTGAGAAGTTTTGCATCTGTGTTCATCAGAGGTATTGGTCCGTAATTCTTTTTTTTAGTGGGGTCTTTGTCTAGTTTTGGGATCAACGAAATACTGGCCTCCTAGAATGAGTTTGGAGGTTTTCCTTCCAGATCTATTTTTTGGAATCTTTCAGAAGAATAGGTATTAAGTCTTCTTTATTTTATTTTTATTTTTTTTTATTTTTTAAATTTATGATAGTCACAGAGAGAGAGAGAGAGAGAGAGGCAGAGACACAGGCAGAGGGAGAAGCAGTCTCCATGCACCGGGAGCCCAACGTGGGACTGGGACTTGATCCCGGGTCTCCAGGATCGCGCCCTGGGCCAAAGGCAAGCGCCAAACTGCTGTGCCACCCAGGGATCCCTAAGTCTTCTTTAAATGTTGGGTAGAATTACCCCTGGGAAGCCATCTGCCCTGGACTCTTGTTTGTTGGATGATTTTTGATTACTGATTCAATTTTTTTGTGATTATGGGTGTGTTCAGGTTTTGTATTTCTTCCTGTTTCAGTTTTGGTAGTTCATATGTTTTTAGGAATTTGTCTGTTTCTTATAGATTGCCTAATTTGTTGACATAATTGCTCATCATATTCTCTTGTGGTAGTTTGTATTTCTTTGGTGATGGTTGTGATCTCTCCTCTTTCATTCATGATTTTATTTATTTGGATCCTTTCTCTTTTCTTTTTGATAAATATGGCAAGGGATTTATCAGTCTTGTTAATTCTTTTAAAAAACCAGCTCCTAGTTTTGTTGATCTGTTCTACTATTTTCTTTTGTTGTTGTTTTTTATCATTGACATCTGGTCTAATCTTTATTATTTCTTTTCTGCTAGGTTTAGGCTTTATTTGCTGTTCTTTTTCCAGCTTTTTTTGGGTGTGAGTCTAGTTTGTGTATTTGAGATTTTTCTTGTTTCTTGAGAAAGGTTTGTATTGCTATATCCCTCTCTCGTAGGGACACCTTTGCTACCTCCCAAAGGCTTTGAACTGTCGTGTTTCATTTGCTCCCATATATTTTTAAATTCTTCTTTAATTTCTTGGTTGACCCATTCTTTCTTTAGTAGGATGTTCTTTAGCCTCCATATATTTGTGGTCTTGCAAATTTTTTCTTGTGATTGACTTCAAGTTTCATAACATTGGGGTCTGAAAATATGTGTGGTATGATCTCAGTCTTTTGTATTGGTTGAGTCCTGATTTGTGACCCAGTAAGTGGTCTATTCTGGAGACTGTTCTATGTGCACTTGAGGAGGATATGTATTCTGGTGCTTTGGGATGAAATGTTCTGAATATACCTGCTAATAAGTCCATCAGGTCCAGTGTGTTATAATAAGGAAATAAGGAAATTTCCTTAATCAAATAAGGAAAGCACTTATTTCCTTGTTGATCTGCTGCTTAGATGATTTGTCCATTGCTGTGAGTAGGGTTAAAGTCCTCTACTATTATTTTATTATCAATGAATTTCTCTAATTTTGTTATTAATTGATTTATGTACTTGGTTGCTTCTAAATTAGGGGCATACATATTTGCAATGATTGGATTTTTTTTTTTTTTTTTGAGATTTTGTTTCTCCATTCACAAGAGACACAGAAGGAGAAAGAGAGAGGCAGAGACACAGGCAGAAGGAGAAGCAGGCTCCACGCAAGGAGCCTGATATGGGACTCGATCCCAGGACCGCAGGATCACGCCCTGGACCAAAGGCAGATGCTAAACTGCTGAGCCACTCAGGGATCCCCAGCAATTATTGGATCTAATTGGATAGACCTTTTATTATGACATTAGTTTCCTCCTTCATCTCTTATTACAGTCTTTGTTTTAAAATGTAATTTATCTAATATAAGGGTGGCTACTTTAGCTTTCTTTTGATGTTCATTAGAATGATAAATGGTTCTCCACCCCCTCACTTTCAATCTGGAGCTGTCTTTGGGTCTAAAATGGGTCTCGTAAGCAGCATATTGATGGGTCTTGTTTTTTTTTTTTTTTAAATCCATTTTGATACCCTATATCTTTTGATTGGAGCATTTAGTCCATTTACATTCAAAGTAATTATTGAAAGATAAGAATTTAGTGCCATTGTATTAAATGTTATGTCACTATTTCTGTAGAGTGTATCTGTTCCTTTCTGGTCTTTGTTACTTTTGGCCTCTCTTTCCACTCAAAGGGTCTTTAATGTTTCTTGCAGGGCTGGTATAGTGTAGACAAGTTCCTTTAGTTTTTGTTTGTCTTAGAAACTCTTTATCTTTCCTTCTATTCTGAATGAAGACTTGCTGGATAAAGTATTCTTGGCTGCATATTTTTCCCATTCAGCTTGTTGAATATCATGCCAGTATATGGTCTGGTCTGCTAGGTCTCTGTGAATAGGTCTGCTGCCAGCCTTGTGTTTCTACCCTTTTAGGTTTAGGACCTCTTGTCCTGAGCTGCTTTCAGGATTTTCTCTTCATATCTTTGTAATTTGCAAGTTTCACTAATATGTGGAGGTAGTTGACCTATTTTTCTTGATTTAGGGGAATTCTTTGTGCCTCTTGAGTTGAATGCCTCTTTCCTTACTCAGATTAGGGATGTTCTCAGCTGTAATTTGCTCAAGTAAACTTTCTACCCTCTTCTCCCATTCTTCAGGACCCCTATAAATACAGATATTATTTCGCTTTTTGGAATTGCTGAGTTCCCTATGTCTGCCTTCGTGATCTAATAGTTTTCTTTCCCTCTTCTTTTCAGCTTCATTATGTTCCATAATTTTATTTTCTGTATCATGGCTTTGTTCATCCTCATTTTTATGGCCTCCACTTGGAACTGCATCTTGGCTATAGCATTTTTAATTTTGGACTGACTAGATTTTACTTCTTTTATCTGTATAGTAAGGGATTTTCTAGTGTCTTCTATGCTTTTTTCAAGCCCAGCTAGTATCTTTGTAATAGATGCTTTAGATTTTTTTTTTAAAGATTTTATTTATTTATTCATGAAAGACACGGATTGAGAGAGAGAGAGGCAGAGACACAGGCAGCGGGAGAAGCAGGCTCCATGCAGGGAGACAATGTGGGACTTGATCCCGGGACTCCAGGATCAGGCCCTGGGCTGAAGGCAGTGCTAAACTGCTGAGCCACCCAGGCTACCCTGTTTTAGATTTTAGTTCAGATATCTTAGTTATATTCATTTTGATTAAATATCTGGCTGTGACTACTACTTCCTATTCTTTCTTTTGGGGTGAATTTCTCCGTCTTGTCATCATCTGTCCAGAAAAGAAAAAAAGAAAAGGAAAAAAAGACAAACAAAAACTTCAGAAAGTGTTTCTGGTGTATGCTGTGTGTACTCTGCTGTTGTGTTTTCACTGCCCTTTCCCATCAGTCTGTTCTCTTTGGAGTTCATTCTTGGTTATAGTGGGGAGTGTTTGGATCTCTGACTTGGTGTGCTTTGGTCTGTTTATTGATTTGAAAAGAAAATTAAAAAAAAAAAAGCCTGATCCAAGACTAGAAAAGGAACAAAAATGGAAACAGACAAAAACTATAACCCTGTTTCCAAAGAATAAGAAGGAAAGAAGGGGAAAAAAGTAAGGAAAGAAGAAAAGAGACAAAAAATAAGACTGATCCGAAAAAATAAGGGAAGGAAATGAACAAACCAACAAATGAACAAAGATTGTAAGCCTCATACCAAAAAAAGAAAAAAAAAAAAAAAAGAGAGAGAGAGAAAAGAAAAAGAAAAAAAAATAGAAAAATAAAAAAATTATAAAAATTAAGAGGGGAAATAAAAGAAGCAAGCCTGATCTTATTTCCACCAGAAGCTGATGTTTGGGAGCACTTTTTAATCAGTAGACTTAGTCCATGAGGGTGGGGGGGGTGGCAGGGGGTTGTGTTGCTCTTCTGAGGGGGGCCTGCTGCGCTGTCTCACTAGCTGACTTGCCTTTTTAAAAATTCCCCTGCCAAGTGCAGGGGGATGGGATTTAGTATTGAGGGCTCCAGCCTCCTAGGGGGTGCGGTTTCTCTCTGAAGTCTAAGCTGGTGGGGGGGTGGGTAGATGGAGGAGGAACAATATGATGTCACCCCACCCTCTTGTTCCTGGGGAAGGGAACTCCTGGCCATCCCTACTCAGGAGGCCTCTCAGAAAAGCAAATATTCTCCTGTGTCCCAGGCTTTGTCAGTTCCCTGATCTTGATCTGTCTGTTCATGGGCTGTAGGTGGCCCTGGCACCACAGATCTCCTGTATTTTTTTCTCTGGCTGGTGGTTGATATTCAAAACCCCATGTTTCAAAGGGCCTGACAAGGTGTAGACCCAGTCCCCTACCCTGGAGTAGAACCTTGTGGCACACCCAGCGCTGTCCTAACCCAGAAAAGCATTCGCACAGTTCATGCATAGACGCTAGAGTTTATCATGATGCACAGTGAAAAGCTGCAACCAGGTTACTTGCCATCTGTGTGCGAATTAGCCCCCTACTCTGTTCTGCCCCAGAAAAGCAGTCACACAGAGGATGAATCTATTATGGCAACAGCGAAAAGCAGCAGCCAGGTTATCTGCAGTTTGCTCATGTCTCTGCTTTCTGCTGCTCAGTCCTGTCCCAGAAAAGCAGGCACTTGGCATGCACTTGGTGGTTTAAGTCTATTGTGGCTCATAGGGAAAGGCTGCTACAAGGTTATCTGCCCTCTGAGCACACCTCTGAGCAGACGCTCTGTCCCTGTTGTGGAGCTCTGCTCAGTGGCTCCCAGCTGGCCTTTTGTCCTTGGAGAGGCAAAATATGCTCTCCAAATGTACTCAGGGAAGGGGAGCAATCTTTCTCATTGCAACCCAGGGGATCTCTTCAGTGTTGTGTGCAGTTTTTTTTTTTAAAGATTTTATTTATTCATTCATGAGAAACACAGAGAGAGGCAGAGACCTAGGCGTAGGGAGAAGTAGGCTCTCCCCCAGGACCCTGGGGTCACGACCTGAGACCAAGGCAGAGATGGCAGACGCTCAACCAGCTCAACCACGCTCAACCATGGAGCCACCAGTGCCCCTCTTCACAGCTTCTTGTGTGATCCCCGTCTGCTGCGCTCTCTCCTGCTTTCCTTCTTCCTGACTTTGATCTTCCAAAAAAAACGGTTCCCTCCCCTTCAGGGCCCCTGGGCTTTCTTCCCCTTTCCTCCCCCCCAGTTCATGGCTCTGAACCTCGCATCTGCCACGGTGCCTTCGTCCTACTGTGCAGATTGTTTTCTTTTTCTTTTAATTTTTTTAATTTTTTAATTTATTTTTTAGATTATTTTCTTAATCCTTAGATCATATTCCTTCTTATTCAGGATAGTTGGATGTTATGTTATCTAGCTGTGTTCAGGGAAAAGGCAAGCTTAGGCTCCCTCTACTCTGCCATCTTAACTCCCTTGCACTCCATATACTTTTGAATTCTTTCCTGTTAGGAGAAAAGGCTCCTTGGATGATAGAGTGAGTATTTTTGCTACTGCAAGAATCTTCTGTGGTATTGTGTGTGTGTGTATGTGTGTGTGTGTGTGTAAATAGTCTCTAAACCAGCAGGTTGTAGAAGCAAAACAAGAAGTTTTTCTCTTTGCTTTGTCTTTATTCCACTTCTAACCTCTGTTTCCCATCTTTCATAGGTTGCTAGCACTTTAATTTTGCTTATATTTTGCTCTACTTATATTAATGATCTAGTAGTGCTCATTTATTCCTTGGGTACTGACATTTTTTTTCCTTTTTTTTTTTTAACTGAAGATAGCCATATATATATATATATAATATATATATTATATTATATATATATTAAAGTAGAACCAGTGAATTGAATTTTATGAAGTAATATGCTGGATATTTTCCTTTCAGATTCTGGAAGAAGCAACTGAAGAGGAAACAGCACTTCATAATCGAATTATGCCCACTGTGGTTCGTCCTGCAAAACAGCTGCTTCCTTCATCCACACCTGCAGGAAACCAAGAAATGGTGCGAAATCATGTTAAGTTGGATAATACTGTTGATGCTCATGTTTAGTCCTCACTTTTTGAAATGTTGCTAGAAGATGAAATCACATGTCCTTTATTTAACTCATGTAGATAACGAATATTTTAACTACATTTATCCAAAACTACCTTGTGTATTGTAGACACTCTGTGTAAAACATTGAGATTCAATTATCTTTCTTTAGATTTTTATTTATTTATTCATGAGACACACACAGGGAGAGGCAGAGGTATAGAGGGAGAAGCAGTCGATGTCCGTCTGTCTATCCCCCGTCCCTGTGCCCCGTGTCCTGTGTTGTCCCCCGTCCTCCACCCCCACCTCCCACCACCCCCTGCAAGGAATCAGATGCTGGACTTGATCTGGGACTCTGGGGACTCCAGGATCATGAGCCAAGACAGACCGCAGACGCTCAACCTTTGAGCCACCTAGGTGCCCGGGATTTAATTCTCATTATCATTACTTTTCCTTCCATTTATGGAGCAACTTAGTGCTTTGTGAATACATGGTGATTAATCCTTTTTTTTTTTAATTTTTATTTATTTATGATAGTCACAGAGAGAGAGAGAGAGAGAGAGAGAGGCAGAGACACAGGCAGAGGGAGAAGCAGGCTCCATGCACCGGGAGCCCGATGTGGGATTCCATCCCGGGTCTCCGGGATCGCGCCCTGGGCCAAAGGCAGGCACCAAACCGCTGCACCACCCAGGGATCCCGATTAATCCTTTTAAATTGCATCTTTTTCTCAGGATTTAGTAAAAAGAATATGTGAAAGGGTTTATTTTATTTGTTAAAGATTTTATTTATTTATTTGAGAGAGAGCAAGAGAGCACAAGCAGGGGGAGTGAGAGGGGGAAGCAGGCTGCCTGCCGGGATCCTGATGCAAGGCTCCATCCCAGAATCCCAGGATCATGACACCAGCTGAAGGCAGGTGCTTAACTGACTGAGCCACCCATGTGTCCTGAAAGGCTTTATTTTTAGGTGAATTTCAAATTATGTTCCTACTTAGTTTATTTTAGTACTTAATATGTTAATGATAGGAAAATATTTGAAAATATTCAAGAATATATATTTTTAAATGCTAGGAAGTTAGAGAGCAGTCTTGAAATTGACTTTGAAATAATGGAAGCTCCTTGCTATTTTTAAAATGTATTGAGGATGTATCAAGTTTTGTTTTTCTTTTAACTCGAGTATGTTAACGGACCTAATCTATACTATTTTTTTATTCTTTTTGCTTTGTTTTATTTTTAGGAGCTGTTTGAACTTCCAGTAAGTAAAGAATGTTAACTTGTTACCTAAGTATACATGCTTTAATTCTAAAAAAAAATAGTAAATGCTTTGTGCATCTTTTGAAATTACGTAGGCTATTTATGAGATAGGAATTGTTCGCCAGTTCCCATTTTCTTCTGCTTTGCAACGTATGAGTGTGGTTGCAAGGGTGCTAGGGGATAAGAAGATGGATGCCTACATGAAAGGAGCACCTGAGGTCATTGCCAGTCTTTGTAAACCTGAAACAGGTAAGGAAGCAACTAGGCTTTGAGTAAAATTCTTATATTTGTATGTACTTGTATTTGCAATTTTAACAATGACATTTACTTTTTCCTTTTTAAAAGTTCCTGTTGATTTTGAAAAAGTTTTAGAAGATTACACTAAACAGGGCTTCCGTGTGATTGCTCTTGCACACAGAAAATTAGAGTCAAAACTGACATGGCATAAAGTACAGAATATTAGCAGGTAAGGTTGATGAATGGGTTTTCTGCAGTTTTTCCAGTAATGTTTTCCATATAGAAATTTCTGTATGTTGCAAGTATTTATTAAGTATTTATGAAATGTATACAACTATACCTAATGCAGTGTTTTGTTTTAGGTGTTTGAGATACAAGCACAACTCTTCAGAATTCTTCTCAGTTTGTTTGTTAAATATTTATTTAGTGCCTACTATGTGTCAGGCATGTTCTAGGAATAGAACTATGTTTTCAAATGTAAACATAATTCTCTTGTAGTTTGTTTTCCCAAATAATCTACTTGGTTTTGCCCAGAGGTTGGAACCAAGTACTATTTTGGTCAGAATATATTGAGTCACAATAACCGTACCAGTCCCCCCTTTCTTGAACAACTCCCAAAGGTCGAATGACATTTCACATCATCACATTTCCTTTTTTCCAGTCTTTCCCTTTCTCTTCCACGGTGTCTCCAGAGAGCTTTTTAACATTCAGATCTGGGGATCCCTGGGTGGCTCAGCGGTTTAGCGCCTGCCTTTGGCCCAAGGCGTGATCCTGGAGTCCCGGGATGGAGCCCCACATCGGGCTTCCGGCATGGAGCCTGCTTCTCCCTCTGCCTGTGTCTCTGCCTCTCTCTCTCTATGTCTATCATGAATGAAGGAATGAATGAATGAATGAATGAATGAAAAGGAATGAATGAATAAATAAATCTTTAAAAAAAACCATTCAGATATAACACCAGGTCCTACCTAATACTCTCGTAAATGGCTTCCCATCATGTAGTGGAAGGGTTCACCATCAGGGATATGCATCAGGAAAGAAACAAAACAAAACGCCTAACACTTCATTTGAAAAGAAGGAGAAAGTGTTAGAAGAAATAATCAGAAAGAGACATACAAATGGCCAATGAACACATGGAAATGGTAGTATACTTTATTTAGTTCTTTGGAGAATTAGAAGATAAAACCACAGTGAGATATCACTTCTTTCCTGAGGTTGGTGAAGTTGAAAAGATTGATAATACCAAGTGTTAGTGAAGGCTTGAGAAAATTTTAATGACATACAGCTACTACACTATTGTAGCTTCACAAAGAACATGTGTAATACCTATCAAAATTTAAATTTGCTTATACAATTTGACCCAGCAAGTGCAGTTCTGGGAATCCAGCTTAAAGAGCTATTTTACAAGTGTATAAGGTTCAGATTGAAATAGTGTCAATAACATAACCAATAGGGCAGTGGCTAAATTATGGACTGTTAACACTTCTATTAATTATAGCTTTTCTTGCTATGTGAAAGTGAAGTGTTCTTGTGAAGCTATAGTTCTTGTGAAGCTATTAATTTATGTGGACAAAATTTTGAGTATTTCTGGACTCCAAAAATAACCTCTCTTAAGCTTTTCTGATACCTTAGGACACATCTCCCTCCCTCCCTCCCTCCCTCCCTCCCTCCCTCCCTTCCTTCCTTCCTTCCTTCCTTCCTTTTGCTTACCATATCTCTTTTTTTTATTGGAGTTCAATTTGCCAACATTTAGCATAACACCCAGTGCTCATCCTGCTGTGCCCCCCTCAGTGCCCATTACCCAGTCACCCCAACCCCCTGCCCACCTCACTTTCCACTACCCCTTGTTCATTTCCCAGAGTTAGGTGTCTCTCATGTTTTGCCACCTCCTCACTGATATTTATTTTCACTCATTTTCTCTCTTTTCCCTTTCCCTTTATTCCCTTTCACTAATTTTTATATTCCCCAAATGAATGAGACCATATAATGTTTGTCCTTTCTGATTGACTTATTTCACTCAGCATAATACCCTCCAGTTCCATCCACGTCAAAGCAAATGGTGGGTATTTGTTGTTTCTAATGGCTGAGTAATATTCCATTGTGTACATAGACCACAGCTTCTTTATCCATTCATCTTTCGATGGACACTGAGGCTCCTTCCACAGTGTGGCTATTGTGGACATTGCTGCTAGAAACATCGGGGTGCAGGTGTCCTGGTGTTTGACTGCATCTGTATCTTTGGGGTAAATCAGGACACATCTTTCTGATGCAGGCACAGAATAAGTCAGGATAGAACAAGATGCTCACAGACACTGTTCAAAGCTGTGTGGTGGCTCTATGTTGAGATGCTGATTGTAATTCCCAGGGAAGGAGCTGGGAGCGCCATTCTCACTGCTCAGGAGTGCATTGCTTCTGAAATGATCCACTGCAAAACATGCTAAATGCTAAGTTTGCCTTTTGCCCTTTCTTTCTTGAAAGCAAAAGCAAAAAATCCTGTTCAATTTCTTTCAGTTAGTGAAAACAAGTATTAATATAGGTCTTTCATAAAAGTAAAGTGACCTAATGGAAGCTTTTGGAAAGTGGGAGATAGATACCTGTATTTTCAGGCACACTAAGTGAAAAGAATTAGGGCAGTGTTCAGAGTACAGTCTTGTTTTTCTGAATGAGAACTGAAGGAGTGGAATGGATAGCTCAATAGCTAAAAGGAAAAACTATGTTCAGAATTCTATTAACAGGGGGATCCCTGGGTGGCGCAGCGGTTTGGCACTTGCCTTTGGCCCAGGGCACGATCCTGGAGACCCTGGATCGAATCCCACGTCAGGCTCTTTGCATGGAGCCTGCTTCTCCCTCTGCCTGTGTCTCTGCCTCTCTCTCTCTCTCTCTCTCTGTGTGACTAAGATAAATAAATTAAAAAAAAAAAAAATAGAAGCTTTAAAAAAAAAAAAAAGAATTCTATTAACACAATATTTGGGGGATGTGGTTTAAGCATGAACATTTAAAGAAAAAAAAAGCAATAGCCAGATGATCTGATGGATATGCTTGTTTGGGAGGTACACATGTAAAATACTCTGTTCTGATTCTTGTGAAGGGGCACATTAGGCTCTTTCTCTGCAGCTTTACCTTTTGCCATTTTTCCCATTAAAGTCTAACTACTGATTTTCTTTAGTTCTTGAGCTTCTCCTATTCAGATCTCCTTTCATGCCCTTGAGTAGGCTATTCCTTCTCTGCACAGAACTTTATCTACTCCCCTTCTTCCACATCTTTCAACCAAGACCTTCTCTGTCTTTCCATTCTATCTTACAGGGGCAAGTTTTGGCATTTCTCTTACAGCTTGAACCTTTATATCTTCAGTAGAATATTATTTTATGCATTCATTAGGGGACAAAGTTTCCATGACCTGTGTCATTCATTGGAGAGTTAGGAAAACAGTAGCAGCCAAAAAACTAGCAGATCATGGGAAAATGGCTACATTGCTTAGACCCTACAGTTTCACATTGGTACAGCTTTTTTTTTTTTTGTTATGATAGTCACAGAGAGAGAGAGGTAGAGACATAGGCAGAGGGAGAAGCAGGCCCCATGCACCGGGAGCCCGATGTGGGATTCGATCCCGGGTCTCCAGGATCACGCCCTGGGCCAAAGGCAGGCGCTAAACCGCTGTGCCACCCAGGGATCCCTGGTACAGCTTTGTTCCCTGAAATGCATTTTTAGAGTTCAAGATTTATTTCTACTATCAACCACCAGCAGTGTCATTTGTATTGTTTCTAAACGTTTTTTTTTAGAGCACAACTTTTTTTTTTTTTTTTTTAAGATTTCATTTATTTTTGTAAGAAAGAGAGAGAGGGAGAAGCACGAGCCGGGGGAAGGGCAGAGGGACAGGGAGAAGCAGACTCCTCGCTGAGCAGGGAGCCCCATGTGATTTGGGGCTCGATCTCAGGACCCTGAGATCATGACCTGAGCTAATGGCAGACAGCTTAACTAACTGAGCCTGCAGTCCCCCCCAACTGTTCTTTAATACCTTTACCGTCCATAGTTATAAATTATTTTTCAAAGGTTGTTTTTAGAGCTGTGTATTTAAAGTGCCTTTATTGAATTTTGCGTCAAAAAACCACTTGGGGGCAGCCCCGGTGCAGCGGTTTAGCACCACCTGCAGCCCAGGGCATGATCCTGGAGACCCTGGATCGAGTCCCATGTCAGGCTCTCTGCATGGAGCCAGCTTCTCCCTCTGCCTGTGTCTCTGCTTCTTGTTCTCTCTCTGTGTCTCTATGAATAAATAAATAAATTAAAAAGAAAAAAACCACTTGGTTGGGACGCCTAAGTGTGGCTCAGTGATTGAGCATCTGCCTTTGACTCAGGGTGTGATCCCAGAGTCCTGGGATCAAGTCCTGCATCAGGCTTCCTGCATGGAGCCTGCTTCTCCCTCCGCCTGTGTCTCTGCCTTTATCTCTGTATCTCGCATGAATAAATAAATTAAATCTTTAAAAAAAAACTTTAAAAAAAGAATACAGTCATCTCCATGATATTTTTGTATGCACCTCTCTTTTTAAAAGACTATTTATTTATTTGAATGAGAGAGAGAGAGAGAGGACGGACAGAGGGAAAGAATCCCAAAAAGAATCTCCACTAAGTGCAGGGCTCGATCTCACAACCCTGAGATCATGACTTGAGTCGAATTAAAGAGTTGGATGCTCGACCAACTGAGCCTCTGAGCCTCTGCATGCATCTCTTTGCTGGCATGTTTGTTTTCCCACAAAAACGCCATGAGTAGACATCATACCTTTTCATGTTTGACTTCCCAGTGACTAGTAGTACTACTTGTGCAGAGTAGATAACTCAACTTTTGAAGGAATAGCCTCTTAATAGCTATTGAATATTAATAAATAATTTAAGAGCCCCATCTCTGGGACCCATTGTAGATCTTATTGTCAGACTGCTAAATAGTTTTTGTATCATACTTCCAAGATTGAGAATTTGATTATGAGTCCTTTAAAATTCATCAAGGGCTTGATAGTGAATTCACTATAACTGTATTGAATGTGCTGTGGTCAAGGTTTTCCTTTTCTTGTTAATATTTATGTTAGGGTCCCCTGGGCAGGGGGGCAGTAAAGCATAGATTTATTTATGCATATTCATTTTGTGGGTAGAATACAAGGTGAACATTTGTTAGTACTATAGATGTTTAGTGTCTTACAAAGATGGCATTTCCAAATTATCCTGATTTCTCACATTTCAAAGGGTAAAATTTTATTTTACAATATAACTCTTGGGAATTATTTTTACAGTTGCAATATTTTTGAGATACTGAACGCAAACACATTTATGGTTTATGGTTTATTCAACATATAAAATGTTTCAATTTGCAAATTACAGGTATTTTAAACTGCCTTATTTATTTATTTATTTATTTATTTATTTATTTATTTATTTATTTATTTTAAAAAGATTTTATTTATTTATTCATGAGAGAGAGAGAGAGAGAGAGGCAGAGACACAGGCAGAGGGAGAAGCAGGTTCCATGCAGGGAGCCTGATGTGGGACTCGATCCCGGGTCTCCAGGATCAGACCCTGGGCTGAAGGCAGGCGCTAAACCACTGAGCCACCCGGACTGCCCTGCCTTATTTATATAAAGAGAACAGGATCTGTTCTGTGGACTAAGTCATTATGTGTTAAAATTTCTTTTTCTGCAGAGACGTCATTGAAAACAACATGGATTTTATGGGATTAATTGTAATGCAGAACAAATTAAAGCAAGAAACCCCTGCAGTACTTGAAGATTTGCATAAAGCCAACATTCGCACTGTCATGGTCACAGGTTAGACATTATAGAAGGACACAGGAAAAATTGAGAGTTCAGGTTATGGGATATTGTGGAATGATCAGTTAGTTATGAAAGTATATGGTGGCTCCATCCTACTTTGTCCCATTGTAGCTCAGAATGTTTTTTAAAGGTATAAGATAACTTTGCAGTACTCTTTTGAGGGCTAGCAAATTCTGTTTCTAGAAGTAGTAAAATGGTGAAGGGCATTTTGAAAAAAATTTAGATTCATATTTTTTATAGCAGTTGTATCTTGTGTTAGTTATTTGTAGATTTGTTTTCTCTATTAGAGCCTGTGATTCTAGGGGGTTAAGAGAATATTTTGTTCATTTTGGGGGTCTCCTGTAATTTTTAGAACTGTGCCAGATGGATGGAAAATGATTAATAATATTTGTTAGAATTATATTTTTACGTATAAAAGTATGTTTATTATCATTGCTTGAATTCATACTAGTGAAAATAGCCATTGTTTGATTGGTTTTTGATTTCTGATGACTATATCCAAATGATTTTCCTGGAATTATTATATTGTTGATATTAGATAATTCCCATTCCTTAGCTGTGTGAAATTGTGGCAGCTCTTAAGTATTTTTTTCTTAGTACATAATCAGAATTAAGATTATCACTTTATGGCTCTTGTGTGTTTACTAAGACCTGTATGGAAAAGGCAATTGACAATTTTTTGTTTTAGACTCTGAGATCGATGTAATAGCATACTTATTTACCACTATGTAGCTCAAGTAAAGAAATTTAATAGCATCCCAGCAATTCCTTGGTTCTAATGATTCCTCCTTCAAAACACTTTCCCTCTCAGTCTCTTCCCCTCTTTCCCTGCCATGACAGACTGTGGCCTTGTGTCCCACAGAAATAGTATGTGGAAACTGTGGGGACAGAAGGCCTATTACCCTTCAGTTCTGGCAGCAGTGGGCTTCCCAGACCTTTCCCTGCCTCTCACATACATTTATATTTTCTTGATCCTGTTCTTTCAGGGCTTTCTTTTCTCCTTTTCATGATGGAGAGGATGTCTGTTTTCTCTTCCTATCTTGTAAAGATTGTATTCTTGTTACCTTATCATTTTACTTCTGTAATCCATTCTTTTTTTTCCCTGTGATATTAGGTATTCTTGTACAGACCATCAGTCACTCCTAAGTTATTTCAACAAATATTTTTTGAGCACCTGCTATGTGTATAGCACTGTGCCAGGTGGTGTTGATGGTTACTACTAGTGCATGACGAAAAAGATTCACAATATATCTGGCTTTAAAAATTGTAGGTGAGAATGGTCTGTTAAGCATATGTGTGCTTCCGTTATTTGAGGCTTCCTTTGAAAAGTATGTTTCAATTTTAATTATTTTTAAGCTCCAAGAGTAAGACTGTCTGTATATTATCTTCTTGCCAAGCCCAATCATAGATCTTCTTGATAAGTATTAATTGCTGAAAACATTTATGAATACATTTATCTTCCTATTTTATTTGTATTTTCAATATTTTGAAAATTAGGTGACAACATGTTGACCGCTGTTTCTGTGGCTAGAGACTGTGGAATGATACTACCTCAGGACAAAGTTATTATTGCTGAAGCATTACCTCCAAAGGATGGGAAAGTTGCCAAAATAAATTGGCATTATGCAGACACTCTAACACCGTGCAGTAATTCATCAGCAATTGACTCAGAGGTAATGTCAAGAAGAATTTTCCCTTCTGAAGCTTGCTTGTTTGAATTTAGTCCGAAAAAATAAAGATGGTGCGTTAAAACAGAACACAACAAAAAACAAATGAAAACAGACACCTGGGCCACCTCCTCAGAGATTGATTCATTAGGATTCATTATCTTAAAAGATAATCCCAGACATTTATCCCGTTTTGATTTTTTTTTAAGATTTTATTTATTTATTCATGAGACACACAGAAAGAGAGAGGCAGAGACAGGCAGAAGCAGAGGGAGAAGCAGGCTCTATGCAGGGAGCCTGATGTGGGACTTGATCATACCCCGAGCTGAAGGCAGGTGCACTTAACCGCCGAGCCACCCAGGCATCCCTTAATTTTTTTTTTTTTTAAGATTTATTTATTTCAGAGAATGAGAGTCCAAGAATTGGGGGAGGGGCAGCAGGAGAGACTCCTCAAGCAGACTCCCTCCCTAGCGAGGAGCCCATGAGATCATAACCTGGGTTGAAACCAAGAGCGGTGGGGGGGAAGAAACCAAGAGTGGTTAACCGCTCTTAACTGAGCCATCCAGGTGCCCGTATCCTATTTTAAAGGTAATAATAAATGGTGCCAGTGGTCCATAATATTTAGTCCATGCATTATTTGAAACCAAAGCTGATTTTAGCCTTTTTTTTTTTTAATAACCACTAACGGCAGCTTGCCTTAAAATTTTCCTTTTACTTTTAACAAATGTTAAACTTTCATTGTTTTATGTAAAATATCAGATGAAAGACTTTAGCTTTAGATCAAATATATTTAAAATAGGATTTTGTTACTTGGTCTGGATGCCTAAATACAGTTTTGAATGTCTCATGCACAGGCTATTCCAATTAAACTGGTCCATGATAGCTTAGAGGATCTTCAGGTGACTCGTTATCATTTTGCAATGAATGGAAAATCATTTTCAGTGATATTGGAACATTTTCAAGACCTTGCTCCTAAGGTTAGTCACTTAGGTTTATGTATGTATGTGTTCACATGAGGACGTTGCAAACCATATTTTAAAGAAATTTGTATTTTTCCCAGTTGATGTTGCATGGCACTGTGTTTGCCCGTATGGCACCTGATCAGAAGACACAATTAATAGAAGCATTGCAAAATGTAGAGTAAGTATTGGTGGGGTTTTTTGTTTTTATGGATTATAATTTCATTTTCAAAACCAGAAAAGTAACTAATATTTCATGTGTATGGAGTTGTCACCTGTCAGTAGGTGATAACTCTAAGTGCCTTTTTAAGAGACTCATGTTCATTTATTTAGCTAAAGTATAATATCCATAATTCCTTTTCCAGGTAGTATCTGTAAGAAAGGCTTCATTCACTCAGCTTGTAGAAGTAGCTTCATAGTTTCTATTAATAATTACGTTTAAGTTTTATTTTTTATTTTTTTATTTTTATTTTTTATTTATTTTATTTATTTGTTTAAGTTTTAAAGGGAGAAATCTTTACCAATAGCCTTAAAAGTAGGTTACTAAAAACTGTACAAGCCCATGACCTTTGCTCTAAAATTAGGAAACTGAGATGCCAAATAAGAAACTGATTTGCCCAGCTTGTGACAGAAATGGGACAGTAACTCAGGTTATTTGGCTTGCAAGCTGGTGATGTTTGCAAAGCAACGTGCCTATGGTCATTGTGATAAATAGATTTTTTAGTTCCATTGGGGAGGTCTTGGTCTGTCAGCTCTTCATAATAAAATAACATATTGGGGAAATCTTAAGTTAAATGTTTGTTTTATAAAAGTAATCAAAATCTTAAAAAAAGTAATCAAAATCTTAACCTAATTTTTGTTTCTCAGTTACTTTGTTGGGATGTGCGGTGATGGTGCAAATGATTGTGGTGTAAGTATGGTTTTTGTGGTTTATAGTTCTTTCTTTAGCCTAAGTCATAGTCACAAAACGTAACCACTTTTCTTCTTCAACCATTAGGCTTTGAAGAGGGCGCATGGAGGCATTTCGTTATCAGAGCTCGAGGCTTCAGTGGCATCTCCCTTTACCTCCAAAACTCCTAGTATTTCTTGTGTGCCAAACCTTATCAGGTAGCACAAGTTGAAAATTTCACTATTATCTTTGTGGCTTGCTCTAATAATATAGAAAAAATGATAGAAATTAATATGAGTTTGTTGTAATGATGTATTATTAGTATATTCGATCTGTAAGTTCACTAGCAATAGGTTGCAACTTCTCTTTCGGTTCTGCTTGGCTTTAGTTCTTTTGTTAGAAAAGTGCTTTGTTGTAGCTGTTGAATGTTGATGTTCATCTGTTAAGATGTAATTGTGATTTGGAAGAGTTCAGATGCTTTTATTCACATGCCAACATTTGTTTTCACAGGGAAGGCCGTGCTGCTTTAATGACTTCTTTCTGTGTGTTTAAATTTATGGCTTTGTACAGCATTATACAGTACTTCAGTGTTACTCTGCTATATTCTGTGAGTACCGTCATTGCTTATAGAGATGGTGCTTTTATTAAGGCATTTGAACCAAAAAATGAGTATGTTTGCATCCACTAAGTATGGAACTTACATAACTAGCCCCTATAAATTTTCATTTAGTTTATTATATTTTGAGTAGCAGATTGAAAATCTCATTAGTCTAGAACAGCATTTTCTTTAACGTTGATGACTGTGGTTAGGACCCTATGAATAAAAGGTGATTGTAATTTTTTTCCTTTAGTGCAGATTGGGAATTCTTCAAAATGTCAAGCTGTGACATATTTCGGATTTGTAGTTAACTTTGCTATATATTTACAGAAAAAGGTCAGAAGAAGGAAAGATGTTTCAGCAGTAGTTTGTAGGACTTTCTGTATTTGGAGAAAAAATGTACACAAGTGACATCTATAGGTATACTCCATCAGATTTGATAATTGAAGTGATCTCACTTTAGAATTTTCTCAAAACAAATGTGACATCCCAGGGAGTCTTTGTGAAACTATCCCTTTCTACCATTTGTAGAAAGGATCAGGGAGGATGGTGTTAGATAGTCTTAGGAAGCTTTGAGATACTAATTTTCAAGAGTGTTGAATATTCTAAGTACAAGCTTCTGGTTTTGTTTTGTTTTGTTTTTGCCAAAAAACTTAAATTTTTACTGAATGAATGTTTAGAAGCTGCCTTTTATATTAGTAAATTGAATCTTTGCAAATGCGTGTTATTTTTTACTAATATAAAAGGTAATTGTATTTTAACTTTTAAGCAGGTCTAAGTGTCACTTTAAAGTTGTCTTTATTGGTGGTGGGAGGAGGGAGATACTAAAACCAAGGAGGAAAAATCTAAAGCTGGGGGAAAGTGATGTAAAAATAGTTTCTGAAAACTAATTATGTTTTAAAAATTACTTCTGTAGATCTTAAGTAACCTCGGAGACTTCCAGTTTCTCTTCATTGATCTGGCAATCATTTTGGTAGTGGTATTTACAAGTGAGTATTTTGCTTCGTTATTGGTTTAAAAGCATATGAAATTCTGATGTAACTCATTAAACTTTGGTAAATTTATAACAATAATTATAACACAGTGCATACTTCTTTAGATTCCTTGTAAATACTTCATTTACTATGAGTTGTTTTTAGTATATGTGCTGCCGAAGTGAGCACTACTACAAGTTGTTTTTATTTGTCCTAGTTGTTTTATTATTTTATTGTTCTTCATCTTTTCTAAAATATTTGAGAATAAGTTTGTGTAATCATGCCCCTTTGCATCCACATATTTTATTGTATATTGTCGCCAAAGTCATTCTCTTAGGTAATTAAACATAGTTATAAAGATGAGAAAGTTTAACGGTGATATAATATCTAATCCACAGCACATAATCAGATTTTGTCATATATCCCAATAATGTCCTTTCTACCTATTTTTTCCCCTTGTTCTCTAGACCCGAATCTAATCTAGGCTCACAAATTTCATTATCATGTCACTTTAGTCTTTTTTTTTTTTTTTAAATGATTTAAAAAATTTTTTGAGAGAGAGCAAGAGAGAACAGGTTGGGGGGCAGAGGGAGAGAGAAGCAGACTGTCCACTGAGCAGGGAGCCTGATCTGGGGCTTGATCCCAGGGTCCTGCGGTCATGACCTGAGCCAACGTAGGTGCCCCACTGTAGTGTTTTTTAAACCCAGAATATTACATCAGCCGTTTTGGGGGACATCTTGATGTTGACATTTATGAAAGAAGAAACCCCAGTTATATGGATTTGTCTGATTAGACATTAGACTCGGGCTGTGAGTTCTTGGCAGGAGGATTGCAATACTGTATCCTACGTACAGCATATGAGGGGACACAAGATGTTGGTTTATTTGGTCTTGGTGATTATATCAAAAGAAATGGTGTAATGGATATAACCCACTTAGTCAAATGAAAATTCACAAGTCCCTATTGGAAATAAATAGGGAGAGAAGGGAAAGCTCTGCCTGAGAGTAAAATGCAAACTAATAACTATAGAAGGAATAATGGACTTCGACCATGGAAAGACCCTGCTCTGACTGACCTTTTAGGCCAGATAATTCTTTTCAGTGTGTTAGAGGGTGCTAACCAGCATCTCTGGCCCCTACCTGCTAGATGCCAGTAACCCTGGCACATCATGTCTCATGTCATGATCTTGGGGTTCTGGGATCGAGTCCTGCATCAGGCTCCCTGCTCAGTAGGAAGCATGTTATTCTCCCTCTCCTTCTGCCCCTCCCCCTTGCTCATGTGCTCGTTCTCTCTCTCTTTCAAAATAAATAAAATCGGGATCCCTGGGTGGCGCAGTGGTTTGGCGCCTGCCTTTGGCCCAGGGCGCGATCCTGGAGACCCGGGATCGAATCCCACGTCGGGCTCCCGGTGCATGGAGCCTGCTTCTCCCTCTGCCTGTGTCTCTGCCTCTCTCTCTCTCTCTCTCTCTCTGTGACTATCATAAATAAATAAAAATTAAAAAAAATTGTTTAAAAAAAAACAAAATAAATAAAATCTTTAAAAAACCAACAAAAACGAAGGTTGAAAGCTATATAAGCATAACAGTAACTTAAAAAAGGGCTTTGAACGCTTATTAAGGTGATAACCACCAAGTTTCTCCACTATAATTTCTGCTCTTCTCTTTGTAATTTTATTATGTAATCTGTAGAAAAATACTGAAACAATGAAAAATCCTGTTCCTCATTAAATTTTCACTCACTAGTTTTAGTATCCACTAAAGATTGTTTAACCCAGTGGTTCTCAACCAACATGATTTTGCCCCCCAGAGAACATCTGACAATGTCTGGAGGTATTTTTGGTTGTCAGAACTGAGCCACCAGGCACCCTGTTTTCAACCTTCGTTAATGTCTCCTTTTTGTTATGTGTTAATGTCTTAAGAGGAAGAAATATGTATTATTACTGTAGCTTTGCAATTAAAGATGCAAAAATAAATTCTTAAACATAGAAGGATGTTGATTAAAATTATAGTTTATATGTTTATGTTTAGTATTCTTGTACTAGCGTTTCAGTAGGCTAATAGAAAAGTACTTGTGAGGCACTTTTGAAAAAGCCTAAATTGTATGTTTTTACAGATGATTTAAATATGTATGACATCTGGATTGGCTTTGGGATTTGGGACATTTTTCATATTAAAGATTTGTTAGATGGAACGAATTTAAGTTCCTAAATGAATCTGATTTTGTATTTTATAGCAACCTGTTTAGATAAAAACGTCTTTTTTTCCTCCTCAATATAGTGAGTTTAAATCCCGCCTGGAAGGAACTTGTGGCACAAAGACCACCCTCAGGTCTTATATCCGGGGCCCTTCTCTTCTCCGTTTTGTCTCAGATCATCATCTGCATTGGATTTCAATCTTTGGGATTTTTTTGGGTCAAGCAGCAACCTTGGTATGAAGTATGGCATCCACAATCAGAGTAAGTTGGTCAATCCATTTTAAAAATCTTGTGCAAAATGTGTTGGAACATATATGCGTGTAAAAATAAGTTTTAAGGGCAGCCCCCGGTGGTGCAGCGGTTTAGCGCCATCTGCAGCTCAGGGCGTGATCCTGGAGACCCCGGATCAAGTCCCACGTCAGGCTCTCTGCATGGAGCCTGCTTCTCCCTCTGCCTGTGTCTCTGCCTCTCATTCTCTCTCTGTGTCTCTATGAATAAATAAATAAAAAGTCTTTAAAAAAAAAAAAGTTTTAAAATTATTTACAAATTCCCCAGCAGGGACACCTGGGTGGCTGGGTGGTTGACGTCTGCCTTCAGCTCAGGGCATGATCCCGGGGTCCTGGAGTCCCGCGTCGGGCTCCCTGCAGGGAGCCTGCTTCTCCCTCTACCTGTGTCTCTGCCTCTCTGTGTCTCTCATGAATAAATAAATAAGATCTTTAAAAACAAAATGTTCCCAAGCTGCTTGATTATATAATTAAGTTATTTGGCCTGTATTTGACTTTACAACATAATAACTCCTTTTATTTCTAGAAATGTGGTCAGGCGTGGTGGTCGTCATAATTATTACCAAGATGAGACTATTGGATCAGTTTCCTAATTAGCTACTGAGCCTTACTTTCCTTATCTGTAAAATGAAAAGATTGAAATTAGTAGAGTCTTCTAAACCCACAATGTTTGTGCCTCTAACTTTTCCAAATTTAGGAAAGACATTTTAAGACCTATAAAAACTTGTAAAAAAGTACTAAGTGCTTCTCTTATTTATGGGTATTCTATCAGTCACAGATTATGATAAAATTATTTTAATGAATTAAACATGTAAGCTGGGGTGCCTGGGTGGGGTCAGTCAGTTAAGCATCTGACTCTTGATATTAGGGTTTTGAGTTCAAGCCCAAAAGTGGGCTCCACGTTGAGTGTGGAGTCTACTTAATTAAAACACACACAAAAAAAAAACGCCTTAAGCCCAGGGCGTGATCCTGGAGTCCCGGGATCGAGTCCCAAGTCGGGCTCCCTGCATGGAGCCTGCTTCTCCCTCGGCCTGTGTGTCTGCTTTCTCTCTCATAAATCAATCAATCAATCTTAAAAAAAAAGGTTGTAGGAAACCAAGAAATTTAACATTACTGTTTGCCTGTGTGTACGTATAAACACTACGCACCCAAGGGAATAGATGGAATTGTTTGGGGGAAGCTTTCCAGAATTCATTTGTACGGATTAACATTTTATTAGTACTTGCCTGTGCTTTTATAATTAATGTTTTAGTGCTGGTTGTTAAGTGTGTTGGACAGTCCTGCCCACCTGGAAGCAGAGCTGAGAGCATGCCGTAGAGAGGAGGTTGGGGCCCATCTCAGTGCTAAAGTGCTTTGCTGGGTGTTTATTTATAAGAGTCCTCTTCCCCATTCTTCACAGAAACCCTGTGATGGCACAGGCGGTATCTATCCTTACAGATCAGGAAACTGGGGCTCAGAAATGAAAGAATATTTCCTCAGTTAAGCTAAAAAATGGTAGAGTTAATAAGGTCAAACCTAAGGTCTGTTAACCATTACTGTGTTTCTTTGTTTGTTTGTTTGTTTTCTTTTGATTCCAGTATGGTCAACTTACAGTGTTATATTACTTTTATCCCCAAATTTAAAAAGTGAGAGGAGCTTATTAAATATGAAGTTTCTTCTAGTTTTTTTTTAAACTGACTAGAATGTGACTAAGAAAGAGACCCTTAACTCTATTGCCTGTTCTACATATTTTTATCTTGATATCATTGAAATTTTTCCTACAAAAAACCTTATTTCTATGTATATTATGAGAGTGATTCAAAAGCAGTTAAAAGAATTTTTTTCTTTAAGAATTTACTTATTTATTCATGAGAGACACAGAGAGAGAGAGAGGCAGAGAGACACAGGCAGAGGGAGAAGCAGGCTCCATGCAGGGAGCCCGATGTGGGACTCGATCCCGGGTCTGCAGGATCACGCCCCAGGCTGAAGGCAGACACTCAACCGCTGAGCCACCTGGGCATCCTCGAAAATTGATTTCTTTTGGGAAATGAGAATGGTATTTAGTAATGTAAAATATTTTTGTGTTCTAGTGCTTGTAATACAACGAGAAGCCTATATTGGAATTCTTCTTCACATTTGTACAATGAAACTGAACTTGATACGCGTAATATACAAAATTATGAAAATACCACAGTGTTTTTTATCTCCAGTTTTCAGTACCTCATAGTGGCAATTGCCTTTTCAAAAGGAAAACCCTTCAGGCAGCCTTGCTACAAGAATTGTAAGTTTGGCATATGTGATTTTTATCCTGCTTCGTTTCTTTAAAAATGTTGTAGGAAGAGTAGAGTTAAACTGTTCTTTCAAAATGAAATAGGTCTTCACAAATAGAATGAACCTAGTGATTTAGGTGTTTACTGTCTTGTTTTGTTCTCATGGTAGCTGCCACTCTAAAGTTTAAAATTGAAGCCACCAGTTCTAAACATTCCTGGTTTTCACATCCAATTGCTTCTGGCTCCAGCTTTTATTTTTACAGCCCATTGCAGACAGAGTTAGAATTAGAAGCAGGAACAGAGGTTCTTCATTTGGAACAGTGGATATTATATTTTGCTTCTGGGTGGTCTGCACAGTGCCAGCTGTCTTTTTGTCATTTTGACCCTGGTACAAGACAGTATTCACCTGGAATCCTTCATTTGTGTCACCTTTGCATCCACTTTGCTTAAAGGGCCAGTAGAATGGAGTCTTATGCCTGTGTTGACTCATCTAACTATAGCAATCAGAGATAGCATTTTGATTGATCAAAATTAGGGGTTATGGGGAAAAAAATCAATGACTATAAATTGCCAATTTTCAAAAAGTTGAGAATATACTAATATATGGGATGACTTAATTTTTGTCATAAAGAACTTTAGATTTTTGCAGTATCAATGAATGAACAGTAATTCTTTTGCTGTAGTAGAAAGAAATGCCACTGTTCTGGTTGGCAAACTCAGGTCACAGATTTCGGTATATCCTAGACGTAAGTAACAACTACTAGCATTTATTTCTATCATGAGAGTTTACAGAGCATTTTCTCATATATTTAATTTGTAATTGTCCACTATGTGGTTTGTAGGTCAAGTTTTATTTCTACTTTGGACAGGTAAGACTGTTCAAGTATTAATAATGTTGAAATCTGATTTTATGCTTTTCTTTTACAAAAACTGATATTGGGGTGTCTAGGTGCTGCAGTTGAGTGTCTGACTCTTGGTTTTAGCTCAGGTTGTGATCTCGGTCATGGGATTGAGGCCCGCATCCGTGATGTGAAGCTTTTCTCAGGGTTCTCTGTCCCTCTCCTGTTGCCCCTCCCTCGACCAAATAAATAAATTAAAAACAACAACAACAACAAAAGCCTCTGATATTATCTAACAAGTAGAAACTGTATTACTGAAAAGCATATTGGAAGCATGCTTTGGAAAAAAAAGCCTTCCATAGAAGTTCAAAAGCTTCTGAGTACTTCATAACTAAAGTTAGCTTTAGTTAAGGTGAACTTAAAGTTGACATACATGTTTTATTTTTAGTTCCATATTTTAAAATTTCAAGGATATTTAGCATGCCCAAGGGTAGCTAAAACTTCTCGTCAGAGAATAATGCTCTCTTTGTATAAGAAAACTGGTGTTCAAAAAAAAAAAAAGAAAACTGGTGTTCAGACTGTAAGTAAGACAGCCATGTCAGAAAGTTAATTTTATAGATCTAAGTAAATCAACCCTATCTATCCATGCCACTCCAATTAAAAAGAGAGATTATTAATTGCCAATTTTTAAAATGGATCTTTTGTATTGGAAAATTTCAAGAAATTTAAAAGCTTTGTATTACTGTTTAATTTTGTATTAAGATATTTTGTATTTGCATGTAAATTCAAATTGACTTGAATAAATAATAAACTCAGTTGTTGATCATTGGACTATTTTTTTAAGATGTGTATTAAAAATTATGTTTTAGCAAAAATATACCCACAAAAACCTTTGTCCTTAATATAAGCAGCTTGTGCATGTCTGGTGGATAAACGGAAGTGCATACTGTCTTAAAATATGCCTCCTGAAAAAGTAAAATAGGAACACTAAAGACAGCATACACGTATTTTGCTGATTTTCACATCTTGTCTGTCATTAGAGTTCCTTAATCTTTCCATTACTGATGAATAAAGAAGTAGGGGGGGAAAAGCAGTGATAGGAATAGTCTAACAGTATAAAGAAATAATACAGCATAAGGTATAAGTAGAGCTGGGAATGAGTGAGGCTTTACTAGAGCTGACATAAGTCTTCTTTCTTTGCTAGGACTTGCTGGTGCTATTCTCTGTGTCTTAACAGTGAAACGTATTAAACCTATTTTGAGATTATTGTTTAAAAAAATTAATCTCAATCTTAGGCATGTTAGGCATTCTCGTCAGAGTGTTTTTGTACTCTTTTGTACTCTTGGATTCTGAATCAAACTGAATTGCAGTCTGCAGTGACCCATTTTCAGCTTCAGCTTATTAGCCCAGTTATATTTTTCTCCTTTGACCATGGGCCGTGATGATACAGGCTTAATTCTTAGAGTCTCATTTAACTAGATGTGATCTCTTGGATTTGGCTTTCTTTTTTGCTACAGCGTCTTACTTGAGTCCTATAACTTCCTGCTTGTGACATCCAAGTCCGGTCTGCGAAGACCTCACTACTGGACTGCCAGTATTTCTCCTCCTCTGGGTCTATATTTTTTCCTGTTCCTCTGCCAGGCCTGAATTGATTGGAGCAGATACCTAGAGACTCTGCAGGATAAGGTGGCCTTTCAAAGATAAACTGAATAATAAGGAAGTAGGGTTAGGAATAAAAAGACTTGAAATTTGTGGTTATAAGTCAGAAGACCCCAGTTCATATTTTTGAGGAAGGAACAAGAGAAGTATATATCAGAGTCATGAACGAGTATTGTAAGTTTATTTATTCTATGTAAGGCTTTATTTCTGAGTTACATACTAAGGGGAACGTAAAGGAACTCCTTTATGATGCCTGATTTTGATGCCATATGCCATCAAAACCAACTGGTTTTGATGAACAAATCTGTGATGCCATAAGCTGAGACACGGTTCATAATAACTTGAATTTACAAATGCTTTGCATTTGAAGGCCTAAGTCTACTCTTTCCTCTGGTATCCTCATCATATCCTCATCTTATTAGTTGAAATACCTCAGCTCCTAGGGATGTGTTCATGTTCACACAGCTTTGTGGTGGAATCTAAATGTTTACCTTAAGGAACGTTCTCCCCTTATCTCCAGTCACCACCAACACAGAATTAGTTTTGATCACTTAGTCTTCTTGTGAAGAGCATTACTTGTACTTCAGTAGCGATGCCAGGAGAGTCGAGGAGCGGAGAGCACAGTCTGCTAGAATCTCCGTAGCTCTCAAAAATGAATACCTGGTTTTCCCATTCTTGGTTTCTCTGTTTATCTTTTCATTTCGGTGATTATTTACATTGGCCACCCATGCGCGTCCCTGTCAGATTCCTTCTAATAGCGCCTCTTTCTTTACCCTGGCTAAAGAAAGGGAAGGTTTAAATACTTATTTTCTGCTTCACATGGATATCTTGGCAGGTTTTTAGACGTGTGATCAAAGGGAGTGGCTTTAGGAGAAAGAGGAAAATTTGAGAAACGCTGTTGAGGTGGATGTAAGAAGTTTATGAGCCTGAGTAAAAAATTGTTTTCTGGCAACATGTCAGGAACTAGATGACAAATCTCTTTTGTGTATAGCTGTAAAAATGCAGTAAAATTTGGAAAACATTCAATATGGGCTATTACTATTTTGAAACCACTTTTTCTGTCTCTGTGTCTCTCTGGCATTTGTATTCTGACCATTTCTTCTTTTTCTGATTTTGTCTTTTGTGTGTTTCTGTACTTACAACTACCACTTTTCCAAATGCTTTTTTTTTTTAACTGACCACATTAACTCTTTGAATAACTATATAACTTATGTATTGCCTTAGCTGCTACATTTATTGAATAAAATGTTAATGTTTTCTGTTTATAGTTTAGTAGTGTGTTTTAAAAATAAAAATCCAGGGAAAAATTTTTTAAATCTAACATGTGTCCCAGATTTTTCATCCTGTTGGTCAGTGACTCATAATTAAAGTTCCCCTACTTTGGCATGGATGTTAAATAATACAACTTTCTGCCTAAGTTGTTAGAACAATAAATATGTATATTAATATATATAAACAATAACTATATATGTTATTTCTGCAGAGCAATGAATGATATTGGCCTATGGTTTTGAAACTGACATATTAACAGTGTTTATACTTATAAATGACTCCTATATTTAAAAATAGTATGAGATCCCTCATTTACAGTCCATAGAATAGTATATTAACTTCTTTATCCAATCTGAAGGATTTCTGATAAAATTTTGGTTCCACATGGTATTAATAAAATTTGAGTTTCAAGATAACCTCAGAAAAGATTTTGTAAATAAATATCCAGGCCAAAGAAAAAAGGGAAAAGAGTTGGAGAATACCAATATAATGGGGAAATTTCTGAGCCTTAAGGCTCATTATATAAATAAGAGTCTGCTTGTTTATGTGCAAATGTATGCATGCATATACACAGTTAGCAAATGGCCATAAGCAGGGATTTTTGAGTTGGAGAGTAATGGGAAGTACTGCTGGATTGAATTTACCATTTCTAGCTACTGCAGCAAGCAGAATAGTTCACATTTAAAATAGTAAATCAACTCAGTTTCTGGGTTTTAACTAACGTTTTCTGTGGCAATATTTTTACAGAGGAAGTCATTGAGAAAGTGGGATTCCCCTAACAGAAATATACTTAGAGGCAAATTAGAATGCCTCTATTTAGGATTATAACATACCTAATACTGGGAGTAACAATGTTATTCAGTATTTTTATAGTCAACAGTAATTAGTCCATACATGTTTTAAATGATAATCTCAGTTTGCTCTGCATAGGCTAGTCTCCTGTCTTTGAATTATATATGGTCTTGATTATCTTATAAAGTAGCTATCTATCTGGGGAAATTAGAAATAAGTGTCCATAAAAGTCTGTCTCTTATTTTTATAAATGCTGATTATGTCTGTTTCACATAAATGAATTCTTTGGGCCTAAATGATGTACTGTAGTCTAGGAAATAACAAAACACACACTTTATATATTTTACCAACCTAAATAGATGTATTCAAAACCAGATCTAGGATTGCTAGTATATCAGTTGTTATTATATATGCATTTTTTTAAAGGAACTTCTAATTTAATTGTTTTACTTTCTTTTTCAGATTTTTTTGTTGTGTCTGTGATTATTTTGTATGTTTTCATATTACTCATCATGTTGCATCCAGTTGCCTCTATTGACCAGGTTCTTCAGGTAAGGGTTCAGCACATCAATTATTATTGGTTGTCTAAGGGTGATAATATCTAGGAGAGCAGTAGTAAGACAGGAACAGAAAATGACGTGTTAGTATTATGTGGTTCTTACACAGCCAGATGGGACTTCTGGAGGTTTGCTTAGGGCTTAACGATCTCTCACCTCCCTTGCTCTCATATTACTGGGGACAAAGATTCATCTGTCAAGGTCATTTCCCCCAGGATCTCTTCTTTCTGAATTTTCTAAGGTGCAGTTATATTAACCCAAAAATACCCTAAAAAGAATAAAGAACATAATTGAAACAGCAGCTTTTATTGAGTCTGTTATTTTATGTTTCTTGCCTGTTTTCTTCAGTCTTTGCTCTGGTTCTATTTCCCTGTCTGAAAAAAAAAATGTTCCTTGATCTTTAAAAATAAAAAAAAAAAAAAGCTTTGACCCTGTTATTTGATCTGTCCCTTCTCAACTTACTTGAATAGTCTGTACCTACTGCCTCTTCTTCTCTGGCCACTGAGTTCATATTTTCATTAAAAATCTTACGAATGATGAAATACTTGTTTTATATAAGAGAATATGCACGTGTATATAAGTTGTGCAGCACAATAGTAATAAAATAACATCCATGAGTTTATCATCCAACCTAAAAAAGGTAACATGACACCAGTAAGGCACTATCCCATACCTTTCTCCAAACACCCTGAGGGAACCACTCTTCTAATTTTTTACCTCATTGTCTTGCTTTAATTATATACTTAACCAATGTTGTATGAAGCCATAGAGATAGTTCTGCTTGCTTTTGATTGTATGACAGTGGCACCTCGCTATTTGTATTTTTCTGTGACTTGCCTTTTCTCATTAGCATTATTTTTAAGATGCATCCATGTCAATAAATGTATTTCATTTCCACTACTGTGTAGTATTCTATTATAGATTATGGGAGTATACTTTTATTCATTTCTCTATCTCCATTGGGAAATAATTAGGTCGTTTGTCATCTTTTCCTGTACTCAGGGGTTTTATCCCAGGTACAAGCAGTTGTGTTACTGAACTTTGAAGAGGTTGACAGTTTATAGTCTTAACCAGCAGGGTATGAGTGTGTCTGTTGCCTCATGTGCTTTGATGAGGGAGTTAGATAAGCACTTTAAGCAAAAGAAGAAAACAAAATAAAACCTGTTTATGTTTCTCTCCTGCCACATGGGTCTTCTGTTTCACAGCCAAATTATTTCTTGAAAGAGTGCAACGTAATTCGACTCCCCTCTCACACACTCATCAGATAGTCTGGCGTCTACCTACTAAAGTTGCCCTGGCCAAGGCCATTAACAACGTTCTTCTTAAGTCCAGTGGACTTGTCCTTTTAGTTTTTTTTTTTTCCCCCATCTTTAATTGACTCCTCAGCAGTATTTGACAAGTTAGCCAGGTGATCGATCATTCTGGAGACTCCGTCTACAATTTTGTGATGCTGTGCTCCCTTTGTTTTTTTTTCTTAACCTCTATGACTCATCGTTTTTAATCTCCAGACTCTCCTCCTCCTGTTCCTTAGATGTTAGTGTTCCACACATTTCTATTCTTCTCTCCCGTGTTAACTCTGTACATTTGGAGGAGCTCATCTGTAGTGCTGGCTTCACCTGTCATATCTTTTATGTTGGACTAGCTTTTACAACGGAGCTTCAGAACTGAGTATCCACTGGCATACTGAATATTACATGCATAGCTCACTCATTCATCAGTGAATCTCATTCATCAGTTCTCTCATTCATCATCTTGATAACTAACCTTACCATCATGTTCTCCCTCAACCCTGCTTTGTCTTTTGTTTTTTTTTTTTTTTTGTCTTTTGTTTTTTTGTTACTAGTATTTATCTGAGTCAGAAGTGTATATATGTGTCGTGTATATATGTGTCGTCGTCGTCTTTTCATAGCCAGTCTGTTGCTAGATTCTCTGTTTTCTTACTCTGAATCTATTTTACCTTTACTCCATCTCATTTGCCACCTAAAAGGCAGCTATTGTTTCCTCTACTCACAATACTTGTAACACCAAGTGTGTGTCCCAAACCAACTAGTCCTCCAACTGGGTATCTTACAATTCAGTTCTGATACCAACTACCTGGAATCAGCACACACCCTACAGGTTAAAGACTGTCCCACAAGAGTGCTCTCCAACTTGAGATAACAGTTGTAAGTCCCAGGTCATCCCCTGTGCTTCTTATTGATTACATATAAATCAGGGTTCCCAGAACCTCCTCCTCAGGTTCAATAATTTGCTGTAAAACTGAGGTTAAGACCTATGTTTATTGGTTTATAATAAAGGTACAGATGAACAACCAGATGAGGAGGCAGATAGGCCAAGGACTGGAAATGTCTCGAGCATAAGACTTTCTGTCCTTGTGGAGTTGGGATGCATCAACCTCCCAGAACGTGGCTGTGTTGCCTGAACGAGAAGCTCTCTAAACCTGAAGTTTAGGGATTTTTTTTTTTAATTTTTATTTATTTATGATAGTCACACACACAGAGAAAGAGAGAGAGAGAGAGAGAGAGGCAGAGGGAGAAGCAGGCTCCATGCACCGGGAGCCCGACGTGGGATTCGATCCCGGGTCTCCAGGATCGCGCCCTGGGCCAAAGGCAGGCGCTAAACCGCTGTGCCACCCAGGGATCCCTGGGATTTTTTTTTTTAATGGAGGCTACCTCATCTAGTCATGGTTAGTTATTAACTTAGTCTCCAGCCTTTCTCCCTTCCATGGAGGATGGGGGAGTGGGCCTGAAAGCTCCAAGCTTCTAATCATTGCTTAGTCTTTCTGATAACCAGCCCCCATCCTGGAGCTATCCAGGAGCCCACCATGAGTAGCCTCCTTAGAATAAAAGACATGATCCCTAGGAAATTCCAGGGTGTTTAGGACCTCTGAGTAAGCCGCTCTTATTGTCACCATCACTCAGGAAATTACAAGAGTCTTAAGTGCTCTGTGTCAGAGACCAAATATATAACTATTATCTGGTGGCCCCCATCACTGGTTTCTACTTCGATCATCTCTTATCTTGATTGCTGTAGCAGTCTCCACCCTTAAAATCTTTCTTGCTGGAATCATGGGTGTTTTTCTAAAACATAAGATCATATTAGTCCTCCACATCTAGCACAGTATTTTAGGTACTCAGTAAATATGTGTTGACTAAAAGGTGAATGCATGAATAGGATTTTTTTCCCTTTTATTTTTTTAGACCTTAGAAATTAATCACAGACATTAAAGTGAAAACTTAGACTGTATTTGTTAATTTGTATACTTTGATGAATTTGTCTTTATGACAGTATATAGAGTGTTGAGTGATACTTCATTATTTGATCAGTATCTGCCGTATTATATTTGTTTTAAAAATAGGAACTTGTTAGAAATTCATTAACTAGTAGAAAGCATGGGCTTTTGATTTTGAGTGAATAGGATTTGATTCTAAGCTCAGCCACTTTAACTGTACTGTATTCTTTTAACCTTGAGTTACACTTTTGAGCTTCATCCTCTGAAAAGTGGATATACCTTGTGGCATTGTTAAAAATTGAGTAGATAGTGTATGTGAAGGTGCTTGGTATGTAATAGGAATTCAGTAAATTTCGAAATCATGATATAATGCTGTAACATAAACTGCATACTACAATTTTAACTTAAAAATTTTGTCTTACAGATAGTGTGTGTACCATATCAGTGGCGTATAACTATGCTCATGATTGTTCTTGTCAATGCCCTTGTATCTATCATGGTGGAGGTAAGCACTTCAGATAATCAGATGGCTACGTTGCTGCTTTGGGATTCTTGGTGATTTAATAGTCCTGGGAGAAGAGGACAGGTAACATTATGGAAGCCCACAAAGAGTTTCAGTCTCATTTTAGTTAAATTCATTTAGCTCTCTCTCCTGACCTTTTCTGTTAACTGATAATTGTCATATTAAGGGATATGATATAGCTGTAATCATACAGATAGGAGGAGATAAGCAGAGAGATAGTGAACATTAGTGATCTACGGGAAAGGGAGAAGATTAGTGCTTATGCGACCCCTCAACTAGTGGGCCCATGATCATGAAATCAGAATGGGGGTGTACCACTAGAGACCTGTGGTATACAGTAAAAACTCCCGTTTAAGGGAAAAAGGAGGGAGGGGGCTTTCTACATGAACTCTAGTAAATTTTAATGACAGTTTATTGAAAGTATAAAATAATGACTGCTCTGAGCTTACTGGCACTGATTACTGGAACCTCCTCCTTGGTATTTACTTTTGAGTTTCCTCTGGAGGTCTTAAGTCCTCTGTGATTGATTGTATATTATATAGTTATTCTCCTATTAGGATTGCCCTTAAGTTGACTTCTGTAAAGGGAGCCAGTAATAAGTAATGTTTATTAATAAAATTTTATCTGTTCTCTATTAAAATATTATAATCCACTTCTTTTATATTCACTATTATAATTCACTGTTATAATTCTATTATATTATAGAATATAATATATTCTATTATAGAATATATATTCACTTCTATTCACTTCTATAGTAGCAATATATGAAATGGAAGAAGGAGATACAGTTGTCATTTTTAAGTGAAAGGTTCTCTTCATAGGGCAGGCTTTTGAATTAAAATTAAGTAATTTGTGGGGAAATGTGTATACTTCAGTGATAATAGTTCTCGACTTGGAAATTATGCTTAATTTGTTATCTTTCTAAAAGATGACTTGGTATTTAAATTTGGGCCATAATTGGCAGCGTAGCTATTATGCTACTGCTTTTTTAAGTTGTCCAGTGGAAAGTATTTGTGCTATTTTATGGACACGAGAAAGCACATCTAAGATATTATATTTTAAAAGCTTTCCCTTTTTTATAATATAAGTTCATCTGTTCACACAAATATTACTTAAAATCTAGAGGAAAACAATTTTTAGGGAATCTGCTCATAATCTCTCTTATTATTCTTGTTTAGTATTGAAAGAATTTTTGTGTTGGACTTTGATGATACTCATGAGCTCATCTATAGACATAGACTTAATATAATGTTAATTGAATGAAAATAATTCATTGTTAAAAAAAACCTCAAATTATAAGCATTATTTTAAAATGGGAAAGACCCAAGGATGCGATTAAAAACCACATTTTGTGGAAATTTTAGAGGTCCCATTTTTTCAAGAATTTTATGGTATTTGTTACCTATGTTGCCTTGTTAAAAAAAAAAAAAAACCAAAAAACCAAAAATGTTCTCTTGTTAATGCTTTATCCTTTTCCAATATTAACTGAAATTGTCTATATGAAAACCAAGTCATGTTTTTCACTAATGATGCAGCTTTGTATGAGCATTTTAAAATGTGCACATTAATAAAGAATGACTTAGTCATTTTTAATTCTTAACTCACTGGAATATCTCTCAGAACTTCTTCCTTGACATGGTCCTTTGGAAAGTTGTGTTCAATCGAGACAAACAAGGAGAATATCGCTTCACCACCACACAGCCACCACAGGTTGGAAATCAGCACTTACTCTCAATTCTTCACGCGTATTTAGGCTCTTTTAGTTGTGTGCTCTGCCGCCTTTCTGTAGGGTGATGTTTTGTTGTGTGTTTACTCAACCTTTTCTCCTGTGCCTGGCATTTCATTCCCTGTAAGGAGTCCTAGAAAATTCTTGGCAAACCTTTGTTACAGGTTTTTCAGGACTTCAGAAATTTCATAAGTCTCTTTTCCATTCCAATCCGTATCTTCGCTGTGTGTAAAGGTCTTCTCAGTAGTGAGAGGTTTCCCATTTCTCTCTGGTTTATATGTTTACGGTTTTCATGAGTCCCATTAGACCTAAATGAGATTCATGGAAACATAGTTATGAAATGGGAATTGTTCAGAGGCCAAAATGAATCAAAATTCAGAGGCCAAAATTTTGAGGAATTATTTCTGATCTCTTGTCAGCAATCACTGTACCTTGATTTGGGTGGCTTTTTGGCTTTTCCAAACATAGGTCTCTCTTCATAAAGATTTTCAGAGACCATGCATATCTGTAAATAAATCACAGCGTGGGACTTTTGACTTTTTGGATCCCTTCACAAGCCTGAGATTTGAAAGACATACAAGCTCCATGGGAAAAAGAGAGGAGAAATAGTTGAATAAAACCCATTTCCTGGTGTTTGGATGTTGAAGTATAGTTCGATACCGTAACATACAGTCGTATAGTATAAACTAATGTTAAACTAATATTGTGTTACCTGTGTAGAAGCATATGTATGCCCTATGTAAGGTAACCTATCAGGTCAGTCTTTTTTTTTTTTTTACCTGATACCATTGAATTAGCTCTGATCCAGCCCATTTGGATATAAAGAACTTGACAACACAGTGTCTCCCCACCTCCTTATCTGACCCATTGCCGTTTATGTATTGGCGAGGTGATGTGCTTTTACACATGTGAGTTCTAAATCTTCCCTTCATTCTGAGGCACAAGGAAAGCTTTCAGAGTTCAAGAGGATTCCCTGGCATTTCTGAGTTGGGCCACTCACTTATTTTTAGCCTTCTTTTACTTAAGTACCAACTTCCTGAGCTTTATTTTGGTATTTCAACGGGCTTGATGCCCAGTGTAGTATCACAGATTACTTTCCTTATAAGAGGTCCCGTGGAGTGCCATTTCCTTGTCTTCTGTTTTATGATGAAGAGTGAGAGTTTGGTAGTAATGGGATGAGTCTGGCTTCAGCTTCAGTTCCTTTTTCTCAAAGTGGTGTAGTGATATGGCCACAGCTATATCAGGGGCTCACATCCCTTAGCTAAATCTCCTTTGTGTCCAAGTGTTTTTCCTTTTGGTTACCTCACTATGTTATTTCAAAGGGTATATTCTGGCTCATATCATCAGTCCTCATATGAAATGTTTGTATCGGCAAGGCCCAGGCCATGGAAAACATTTACATGGAGTTTCCAGCATCTCCAAAGAGTTCTCTAACTGTTGATCTAAACAGGAAATGTGAGGGCACCTGACTGGCTCAATCTGTAGTGTTATGACTCTTACCTTGGGATTATGAGGTTTGAGCCCAACATTGGGTGTAGAGATTTTTTTTTTTAAGATTTTATTTATTTATTCACGAGAGACACCCAGAGAGAGAGAGAGAGAAAGAGAGAGGGGCAGAGACACAGGCAGAGGGAGAAGCAGGCTCCATGCAGGGAGCCCGACGTGGGACTTATCCCAGGATCCCGGGATCAGGCCCTGGGCTGAAGGCAGGTGCTAAACCGCTGAGCCACCTGGACTGCCCCTAGAGATTACTTTAGAAAAAAAATTCTTTAAGCAGGAAATGGCAGGTTCTGAGGAGGCATTATACCCTATTTATTCAAAAGTGGGTATCATAAGCCTCCTTTAAAATATTTGAATTGGAAATTTCTCCTCAGTTTTCAACCAAAATTGAATGGGAGAAGATTCTATCATTTGCTAAATCTGTTTTCTAGAAATTTGGTAGTATCTGTCTTCTTTATTTTTAAGAGTTTGTGTCTTTCATGTGAAGTCCTACCTCTGAAGTGCTCACAGGAGAGAGTGAAGATGGCGAGTGGTCTAGCATAGGCAGCTCCAGCATTCCCTGTGTGTTTTGCCACTTTGTTCTGAGAATCCCAGAGTAGACGAGAATTTTAGTCTTCATTTTCTGTAGTCATGATTGAGAAAGCATTTTTTAAATTACTGGCTTTAGAAAAGAGTTGTTGTAAGGTTTTAGCACAGAATGCTTCCCGTTTTCATCTTCTGACACTTCTGTGTGTAATGTGGTTTCACTGTTCATATTTGTGACCCTTCAAGAACTAGTCAGCTAGTCGTATTACCATAAGGCTGTGGTTCTCAATCAGAGACAGTTCTATTTGCCCCTGCCTACCCTGACATTTGGTGGTGTCTGGAGGCATACTTGGTTGTCACACTTGGAGAGGAGAGGGGTTGCTCCTGGCATGCAGTGGGTAGAGGCCAGGGGTTTTGCTCTGTAAACATCCTACAGAGGTACACGGGACAAACCCCTCATAACAAAGACTGATTTTTTTGGAGAGAAAGTGAGAGAGAGTTCATGAGCGGGGCGGGGAGGGAGAGGAGAGAGAATCCCAGGCAGGCTCCACAGTGTAGAGCCTGACATGGGACTTGATTCCATGACAACTGAGATCATGACCCGCGCTGAAATCAAGAGTCGGATGCTTAACCAACTGGGCCACCCAGAAGCTCCACACAAAGAAATTTTATTTTTATTTTATTTTATTTTTTTTTTTTAATTTTTTTTTTAAAATTTTTTTTTTTTAATTTTTATTTATTTATGATAGTCACAGAGAGAGAGAGAGAGAGGCAGAGACACAGGCAGAGGGAGAAGCAGGCTCCATGCACCGGGAGCCTGACGTGGGATTCGATCCCGGGTCTCCAGGATCGCGCCCTGGGCCAAAGGCAGGCGCTAAACCACTGCGCCACCCAGGGATCCCCACAAAGAAATTTTAGTCCGAGATGTCACTAGTGCCAAAACTGAAGGTGAAAAAGAAAGTAGAGGCGAGAAGTCCCTTAAGGACTTCTGTGGCTACCGTAATTCTCTGCCAGGAACTCTCGTTCCGCCTCTGACTGCTCTGTGCTCTTTTCTACCAAGGATCCCATGAGGTCTTTTCAGACTGCAACTCCCAACCATCTGTATTAATTCTGGGAGAAAGAGAAGACCTATTTCTTTCTTTTTCCTCCTTTACCATATAGACCCAAGGGCCATGGAATTGTGTTGAAAATTTCAAAGCTAGAGGCCCTGGACTAGGCCCCACATCTTAGACAGTTGGATTGGGAAGTCAGGAGCCTTATCTGAAAATCTCTGACGACTTTGTCTAAAATATCTGTTTATCTACAAGGGACATTGTACACCTCCAGCATCCTCCCAAATCTTAAGGTCTTATTTATAACTTCACTTTGTACATAAAGCAGCAACATTGGGTTGACTTGCCAAGGTTGTGCATGTAATGAATAACAAAATTGGGAGTTGAAACCAGGGTTTCTCAATTTCAAGAAAAGTTTCTTTTTTTATAAAGCATTACCCCTATTTAGGAAGATCTGTGCTGCATAATCTGTTACTAAAAAGCATTTGTGTGTATCTTGTGTCTGGTAAACTAGGGCCAATTAGTAGTAGATGTGGACCTAGGATCATGTCGTCGTGTAGGTTGATCCTGCCCGAGGATTTGTGCTGGATTATGTTTTCCTTTTGTGGGGAAAAGCAGATATTAGTGGTAATCTTCACGCCACTTAGAAGATTATTTGAGCTTATTTAGATAGAATGTTAATTCTGATTATCTTTATTTTATATTCAGGATTGGTATGGAAGAAGACGATTTTGAAAACCACAGTATCATTACAGCACTTCCCGCACAAGCATGGCTTTATATTTTACATGCTACCTGTGAAAGCATTTCCTAAAAGTAGACTGGCATTGGGATTCTAGAGTGAATAGCTTGGAATGGCCTAAGAAGCAGGAGAATTTTAGCTATAGATCTTTTTGAAAGTTCTTTGTGATCTCTCTTCTGGACTGTGGTAGCCACTTTCCTGTCTTTGAGGGACACACTCAGTCATTCAACCATTGCTTTCGGCAGCAAAGGAGAAGATCCAGTTGCTATAGCTACTGTATTCTCCTGCTTCAGGGATTATGTTTGGATGTTGGGGGAGACCTGCGTGCTCACTCTAAGCCCTGTGGTGTCCCACCTCTTTGCCCTCCTCTTCTTGCTGTCATGTCTCCCTTGGTTCATTTCTCTAGCATGCCTGTAGCACCTTTTCTTTTCTCTACCAGTGAATTGTATTGTATTTGAGGATGTATGTGGTATGTTTGTATTTTTAAACTAACAAACCTATATTGTGTATTTTTTTGTGTATGATATTTGGGGAAGGTGAGGTACAGGAACAGCATGTTTCTAATCATAGTAGAAGGAGATTCTCTAGTTTTCTTGTGACTTAATTTATTTTTTCTGAATTATAATTTTACTTGTTTTTGATAAGTGAGGATTTTTTTAAAAAACATGCATCTCGGGCAGCCCCGGTGGCGCAGCGGTTTGGTGCTGCCTGCAGCCTGGGGTATGATCCTGGAGACCTGGGATCGAGTCCCACATCGGGCTCCCTGCATGGAGCCTGCTTCTCCCTCTGCCTGTGTCTCTGCCTCTCTCTCTGTGTTTATGAATAAATAAATAAAATCTTAAAAAAAAACATGCATCACAATGTAAAAAGATTTCTATTTCATTGTGATTCTGTTTGCAACGAAATTAGTTTCCAATTTATTGCTTGCCTCACTTTCTACAGGTAGGAAACTGGACTTACGGGTGTATGTGTGTCTTAAATTTGAAGACACTGGGCTGTGACTTATCTTAACTCAGCCTGCTATGCATTGTCGCGTGCCCTTCCACCCAGCCAGTTCATCTGGACAGTCAAAACCTGTATGTTTTCGCTTTTTTAAAAGTCAGCATTCACCATTTGCCTTTTCCTGTGGTCCTTTAACAGTGCTACAGGCTGTAAAATGAAAAGTGACAGCTTTCAGATTGATTTAGGAACAGGGTATCTTTTTTCTCACTACTCTGAAGAATTTAAGCACCTTGGGGAAAACATAGACCCAAGTAGTGAGTCTCATCTCAGGTTACATATGAAGGTGTATTGTGTATGTGCCTACACAACGTGTAATGTGGAAAGGAATTACAGTTGACCTTTGAACGGCACAGGTGTTAGAGGTGCTAACTGCCCCTCGCCCCGTGCAGCCCAAAATCTGTGTATAAATTTTGACTCCTCAAAAACTTAACCACTGGGGCAGCACCTGGGTGGCTCAGTTGTTAAGCATCCGACTCTTGATTTCAGCTCAGGTCATGATCTCAGAGTTGTGAGATCAAGCCCTGTGTTGGGCTCCTTTGCTCTTTTGTGCTCTCTGCCTCCCTCCCTCCCTCTCTCTCCAGTAAATAAATCTTTAAAAACAAAACAAAACTACTGATAGCCTACAGTTGGCCTTACTGATCATATAAGCTGTCAGTTAACACATATTTTGTATGTCGTATGTATTATATACTGTATTCTTAAAGTAAGCTAGAGCAAAGTGTTACTAAAAGAAATCATAAGGAAGAGAAAATAAGTTTTTAGTACTGTGTTTTACAAATCTGCGTAATTGGACTTGCACAGTTCAAACCCATATTGTTCAAGGGTTAGCTGTATTTGTTATTTGGATCACCTGAAGAATCCTATTATCTAGTCTCTTCTGAATCCTAATGCCAAGTATTTTCTTGTAGACTTCTTTTAAGATGATGATAGTTCTTTTTAGTTATGACAATAAAGAGGCTACTAGATAAAGATCTCCAGCCTCCCCCGCCCCCCCAGTCCTCATACAGCTTATTTGTGACCACAATTTTTGCCTGTGAATTCTTGGTACCAGTGCATCTTTTTGTGTTTTGTTGATAAAATTAAGACTTTCAAAGGTCTTCTAGTTTAAGATTTTTTTTTTAAGATTTTTAAAAAAATTTTATATTATTTTTGCTGTTCTCTGCTGGTCAATTTAGAAACACATGTTTCAAAACATGTTATAGCAAATTTGCCTTCTTTGATGATGAAACCATTTTGGGTATCAATATTAAAATGCTTTACTTACCTCAGTTATGTTACATTTCATTTTGTGAGATTACTTCAATTGAGATTAAACCTAGTTGCAGCTTGAGGTACATGTTGATGGGACAACAAACACCATGGGGTTTAAATTTTGTTTGAAGAAGTGACAGCCAGAGTAATTAGAAGTTGACTGTTCTTCAGAGGTGACTATAACTTACGTCTCAGTACAATCATTTTAGTTTTATTTCAGTTTTATCTCAAATTTCAATTAAATTCTGAGGACCTATATTGAATCTACATTTTTGTATAACTAGGGACTGCTTTCTTGTTCTTAAAAGATTGTTTATCTAAGATCACATTCATTAAAAACATTTGGATTGATCCAGAAGAATTTCAATGTCAGCAGAGCTTTTTATAATGAAATAATACTAAGAAATAGTGCTTGATTTATACTTTTCTATGTACTTCTTTCCAATAGTGGAACACCGGGGGAAGCTATAATTATAAAACAAAGTTGTTTTTTTATAGTAATGAAAACATGTGAAAAGAAGTGATTGACAGTAAACACGATCCAGGTTCTAGTTTTGACCTAACAGTATTTTCATCGTGCTTTATTTTTTGAAAGATGACATGAATAGTAATAATAATAATAATATTTGTATACTACTTTCTTCCAAAAATGAGCAGCTAGCTGGCTGAATTGCTAGGAGCAATGGTATAATCTGGGATAGAATACGGGGGTTTTCATATTAAATATTAAAAATATTTTCTTTCATTTGGATTTTTTCCATTTATTTGTTGTACTCAGAAGTCATTTCTCTTATTTTCCTGCGTTGATGTATTTTGCTTTTAAAAACTTGTTAAGAACAAGCAGATCTTAATCTACTTGTATATTCTTTTTTTCCCTTATTTTCTTAGGAGTCAGTGGATCGGTGGGGAAAATGCTGCTTGTCCTGGGCTCTGGGCTGTAGAAAGAAGGTACCAAAGGCAAAGTATATGTATCTGGCTCAGGAGCTCTTGGTTGATCCAGAATGGCCACCAAAACCTCAGACAACAACGGAAGCTAAAGCTTTAGTTAAAGAGAATGGATCATGTCAAATCATCACCATAACATAGCAGTGCATCACTCTCGGTGGTATGCTAGTAGCAGGAGAATGCAATTTTAGGACATTCTGATCCTGTGTGTCGGAATGGCACCATTTCAATTTATGTCCCTTCTAATAGCTGATACTAGAGCCTTTTTTTTTTTTTTTTAATAAACAGAACAGAACAATAAGATTGGCCTGTCAGTTAAATTAATAGTCTGTAAAGTCCTATATCTTCTTTCAGTAACTACATAATACATATATTTCCAGAATTTTTTGTTAACCTCAGTGATACTCTTTATATAGGGTACAGAAGAAAGATGGTATTTGATAGGCTTTTAGACATTAGCTTCTGAGACTTGGTTTATCTGTTTAAATTTATTATTTTCCTCACTCGCTTATTAGAAAAAGTCCTCGTTTATATACCAGCCCTAAATTTGCTATTGATCAATAAAATGGGTGTTAATTACCCTCCAGTGAAAATAGGTAGAAAGCCTGTTTTCTTTTGGTTCCAAAATTTCTTGCAAAGACTTCCATATATACCTACACCTGTTCCCTTTGATAGTCTAGGAGTTAGTTTTATGGTGTTGCTTATAGAATAACTCAGGTAATTTCCATTTATGGTTTTATATTTTCTGTACAAACTGCCTGGGTTTTATTTTTCTAATCAGCAAGGTGCTTCACTGCCTTCTTCAGACGTCCCTCAAAGCTATTAAACAGATCTTGTGGTATGTCTCCTGTCAGTAGTATAATTTACTTCACTTAAATGTTGTAGGACCATTTTCACTGGGAAAGAAAGTTTTTTGTTGTTGTTGTTGTTGTTTTGCAATAGATGTAGGTCTGTCTGATATCTCTTTTTTTTTCTCTCAGGTTTTATATAATTTTAAATATTTTTATTTTCTATCTTTTTAATTACTTAAAGACATAGGATAATAGTGAATTGGGTTTTGTTTTTTGTTTTGTTTTAGTCTTTTGAGTTAGACTTTCACCTACTAAAATATTTAAGGGTTGATACATGTCTCTCCTATGAATAATGAGGCTTAAAAATGAGTGGTTTTGAGTGACTGCTTCTTCAAAACAGTATGAACTCGCTGAGTTTGTTTTATGCCATTAGGTGGCGCCAGAGGTCAGAGTTTACCTGTTTAAGATGGGATGTTTACAAAGGAGCATTAATTTGGATGTAAAAATTTGTGGGAGGAAGAAAAAATGAAATAAAGTTAAAGAATAGACATTAATTGGGCCAAAAGAAATGTGAAAAGCATTTTTCACCTTTCTGTTTTTTCTGGTTATTTTTAAATTCGAAACAAAATTAAAGTAACCTTAAAAATGCCTTTCTGGTGCTCGCTTCTGCAGCACATACACAAAATCGGAACAATACAGAGGAGATTAGCATGGCCCCTGTGCAAGGATGACACGCAAATTCGTGACATGTTCCATATCTTTTCAGCTTGGGGCGTGATCCTGGGATCCGGGATCGAGTCCTGCGTTGGGCTCCCTGTGAGGAGCCTGCTTCTCCCTCTGCCTGAGTCTCCTCTGCCTCTCTCTCTGTCTCTCATAAATAAATAAATCTTTTTTTTTTTTTTTAAATGCCTTTCTGGGTAAGATCCAGCAGTTTGGCAAAGCCCACAGTTCTGATAAACACAGAAATTGCTATGCTATAAAACGGACACTAAACTAACTAAACTATGTGACATTATCCTGTGTTCTTCCCTAACTGGTAGTAGGCTTGTGCTGTCCACTTCCAGCTGATCATTGTTTTTCTGATAGATATTTACCAGTTTATCAGATGTTAGCCAGAGCTCTAGAACCACATGGTTCTCATTTTTTATGCTGCAGAGACCTGAATGATGTTAGGTAACTATAGGAAAATGTAAGTTACACTCAGGATCACTGTTAACTGCTATTGCCACTGATGATTCTTACAAAAATATTAATCGAAGTTTTCCATCAGAAAGCATAATATGATATTAATACACATTAGATAAGAACAGTTGTTCATGAATGAACAATTTTGTGAAGCTATGCATCTTAGACCTCTTGAGCTGTGAATTAGCACTGTTTTCTATAGTTACTTACTCTTGATCATTTTCTGGTTTCCACATTCATTTTCAGTATGTATAAACATTATTCTTAAAGTGATTTCCCAGAATTGTAGATTTTATTCTTTGATTTAAATACTGAAGCATATAATTAATGACTAAATAGCAGCTTAGAAATCCAGTTACCGGATTGTATTTAACATCTTTAAGAGCATGATCATAAAGAGCTGTACTTTTTACACCTTTCTCTTTTTTTAACATTTAGATTTTATGAGTGTTTTATATCTCATTTGTCCATATTATTTTCAAAGGAGTGAGGTTTTTAGGTAGCTGGAAGAGCATCTGTAGGAATCAGATTTGAACATAGACAAGGTGGGTTGTTCAAGTTGCAATTGATGGTTTCCAGAATATTATTTGAAGAATGTCTGTGAATCTAGGTGTGGGTCCTACTCAGTGCCATAGATAGGAGGAGTTCTCTCTCTGTAGGTCACCGTTACATAGTAATTTTGATTCTGAACTTCACATTAAATTATTTGAGTGTATACAGACCTAAATTTAAAAATCTGTACATATCTTATTTTGATGTATTAAAGATTAATAAATATTGCCGATTTAAATTTTATTTATGCACATACTTAAAGGACAGAAATGTCCGGAAAAGTAATTGTTAAATAATGATATGTAACTTTTTAACTTTTTAAATAAATAACAAGATTTTTAATGTGTGTCTCCCTCAGGGTTGTTTAAAGTTTTTTTTTTTCTCCCTCAGATATAAATAGTGGTAACTATATGTTTTGTATCTTCTAGCACCAACTGCTGTAAAGCAATGCTGCAAATAATGCTTGAATAAAAGTGGCTAAGCCAACAACAAAATAAATACTTTTTATATTAGTTTTATAATTCCTACATTCGAGAGCTTTCCAAATTGCACTTGCATTTAAACAGAACTGTTGCGGTCTTAACTGTATTTATTTTGTCTCCCATGTTTGTGAAGATACTGCACAGTTTCAGAGGCATGGTAAATAACATATCAGTGTTTATGTATTTTGTTCCCCAAACGGCTATAGATAATAATATCCAGAGAAGAGCAAAATCCAAGCTTTAAAAAAACCTTCTAAATCGCATGCATGCAATTTTGACATATCCGAAAATAGGTTTTTGTATATTTATGGTGGGAGGTGATGGGGAACTTTTGACAAAATGTGCGATGTTAATTTTTGTATAGTCTGTGGGCATTTACACATTTTTAATGTAATTAAATTTTAATGTAATTAAATTAATAAGATAGCTACTTCCTGTTATGATTTGTGAATTCCCTAAGACTTTGGATTTTTTTTAAGTAACTTTATATCAGAAATGATACTGCATCTTTATATTTTTTAAATTGTATTGCTGCTCAAGAATGGTACCCTGATGTCAAAAAGGCATACATTCATAATTGTACATTTAGCATTGTAAATTCATAATCTTTTTTGGATTGAAGCTATTCAAAATAAAAATTTAAATGAATGAAATAACATTTCATTTCTGTGTCCTTACACATTTGTTTGCCTTTTAGCCATACAAATACTGCCCTCTCTGGATTTATTTTCCTACTTCGTATTTTCCCATTTCCTTTGTTTAACTTAGAATTTTTGAAGGGGATAAATACTGTTTTGCACATATATATCACATCATGTGTGTGACCATCCAGTGGAAACCCATTCGTTAGTCAGATACGATGTAGAACCAAACGTTATTTGTATGGAGGCCGGAGGGCAATCGTGAAATGTTGAGACAAGAGGCTTAGAATCTACTAACAGTTGGGAAGATCCAGCCACGTCAATGCCACGTAAAATCGTGTAAGTTTGAAGTCAAGTGGCAGCCGTGGCTACGAAAAGAGTGTTCCCAAGGAGAGAGAAGCTGTGGAACTGTGCATTGTCCGAGAAACGTCAGAGAAGGCAGGATTTGTGTTGGCCTTTGTACTAGGCGGGAGACGTTTCTGGGTATCCCGGGTTCTACAGGAGGTGTGCGTCCTCTGCCGTGGCCTCCGCACTGCTGTGGTGCGATGGACTGGGTGGTGTGAAGGGTTAGAGTCCCAGGTTCCTTACGGCCACTGTGCTTTGTGGTCATGACCCCGCAGCCCCCGTCTTCCTTGGCTGTTACTGTCAGGTGCTGTATTTTGAGTGTATATTGCAGGGAAGGATGGGGTTGGAGGAGTTTGGAGGAGAACGTCAGCTGTTCAGGGTTGGGGTTTCGACTGCTCCGTAAGCGCACAGAGATCCCTCCAGTGCCCTGGTCCCCGAGTCTCCCCTCACTGAGGAGACCATGTCTCCTCCAGGCAGACAGCTATGCTTTGGAAAGGCCAAACCTTATAGGCTGGGGTGACTTTAATGCAGAAGTTGCCTCTTAGCAGAGCAGATTTCTAACCTGTTAACATGAATCCAAAATTCAAAGGACGTGAAAACACGGGAGCCATCAGCTTCATTGTTCAAAATAACTGCTCCACACCTCATCCAGGAGTATCTGGGTGGCCCTGGGGCTGGGGTCGTGGTCCCGGGCAGAGTCCTGGGTCGGGCTCCCCGCGGGGAACCCGCCTCTCCCTCTGCCTGGGTCTCTCTTTCCCTCTGTGTCTCTCATGAATGGATTAAAAAAACCTTAAACATCCAGGTTTTCAGCGAATGGACTCAACAGTGTGCTACTGTCCACAACTTCCATATCCTTGGCATTCAGAATATTAATATTCTCTTTCCAAAGAATAAAACTTGGAGGTCCTTCTGATCAGAGCACTTCCTCGGGAAGTAGGCCACAGCAGCTTACCCGAATTTGACACAAAGTCTTCTTCTGATTTAAAATCTACACAAGAATTCTATTATATATGTGTGCTCTGTTGCCTTTGTTTTACATCATTCTGTGTATCTTAGACGTTGGCACTGAAGTCCACAAGGCATTGCATTGCATGGATGTTTCATACTTTAGAAATTTCACTACTTTCCTATTGATGGTCATTTAGGGGTTTTTGTTTTTTCTACTACAAACAACCCTGTAGTGTTTTTGTGCACAATTATTTTTAAGTAGGCTCCACACCCAACATGGGGGCTTGAACCCTTGACCTTGAGAGCGAGAGTTGTATGCTCTACTGACTGAACTCTTGGGTGCTCCATTTTGTGCACAAATTTTTAAAAAATATTTTATTTATTCATGAGAGACACAGAAAGAGGCAGAGACACAGGCAGAGGGAGAAGCAGGCTCCACGCAGGGAGCCCGATGTGGGATCGATCCCGGGTCTCCAGGATCAGGCCCTGGGCTGAAGGCGGCGCTAAACCGCTGGGCCACCCGGGCTGCCCCTTGTGCACAAATTTTAATGAGCCTAGATATAGAATGTATTTTTAGCAGTGTAACTGCTGGGCAAAGGGTATGTATATTTTTAATTTAGTTGATACTGCTAAACTTTTTCCCCAAAAGTTTGCTCCAATTTATATTCCCATCATTGTAGTATGAGAATGTTTCTTCACATTTCTTAAAATGCTGGATATTTTCAGGCTTTAAGCATTAAAAAGTTATTTCAGTTTGGTGTTGGTGCAGGGATTATCAAATAGCCCAGGAACAGACTCCCAGATTCATGAGATGTTGGTTCATGACTATGCTGACAGTAAGCTCTGAAGGAAAAAGGGATTTAATTATATATAAATGGGGCTAGGACAGCTGGTTTTCTTAATGGAAAAAAATAAAATTGGACTCAACTCACATCATATACAAAAATCAGTTCTATATGGATTAAGGACCTAAAAACAAAGGACAAAACTTAAACTCCGGCATTATAGAATTTTTTTTACTTGGGATGAGAGGAGGACTTTTGATGCAAAAAACACGAATCATAAAAGATAGATAACTTTCCTTATATTAAGACTTATGTCTGTCAAAAGGCGTCATGAAGATGAAAAGGCAAACCACAAACTACTTTAAGATATTTGGCACCTATAACTGACCAAGGATTAGTATCCAGAATATATAAAGAATGCCTAGTTTAGTTTTTTAAAAGACATACACATTTCACATATAGAAAAATGGGCAAAAGAACCCAAAATTTCTCAGAAGATGAAGCACAAGTGAGGATTAAAAATATAAAAGATGCTCAAGGGCAGCCCCGGTGGCGCAGCGGTTTGGCGCCGCCTGCAGCCCGGGGTGTGATCCTGGAGACCCAGGATCGAGTCCCACATCAGTCTCCCTGCATGGTGCCTGCTTCTCCCTCTGCCTGTGTCTCTGCCTCTCTCTCTCTCTAGCTGTGTCTCTATGAATAAAAAAAAAAAAAAAAAAAAAAAAAAAGCTCAAGTTCATTAAATGGAAATGAAAAATTAAAACCACACTGAGACAGTTGCTGCGTATGTATGGTAAAAATTAAAAACTCCGGTCCGAGGACGGGCAGGGCTGGGAGGCAGAGGACTGTCCTACACTCTAGGCAGCATCACGTATTGGCACAACTCCTGGGAAAGCAGCTGGACGTTCCTAAGTTAGATTGGACATATGAACGCCCTTCAAACCTGTAGTGCCGTTTGGGACCCCTTCAAGGATGTTTTTTTTTTTTTTATTTTTTATTTTTTATTTTTATTTATTTATGATAGTCACAGAGAGAGAGAGAGAGAGAGGCAGAGACACAGGCAGAGGGAGAAGCAGGCTCCATGCACCGGGAGCCTGACGTGGGATTCGATCCCAAAGGATGTTTTTAGTCTTACTATTCCTCAAAAATGGGAGAGGAGAACTGGAATGGAGAATTGGGGCGATGGGGGGGGGAAGGGAGAGGAAGGGTGACCCACCTAAGGGGTAAGGCTGCCACGGGATCCAACTGTCACCAAGCTTCCCTAGCATCACGGAGTCCTAACGTGCCACTTTACGGAGAAACTTACCTCCCTTCTGCTCTTTCCCGTCCGCCTTGACGCCAGCGTTTCAGTCGCATGTGGTCCCTTCGGTTAGAGCCAGAACATGCCTCCTGGGAAGGGCCTTCCCCTGTTTCTGCGGAGTCGTTATCCTCGGGATGCAAGGACACTTCCCTCTTCCTTTGGAAAGCGCCAAGTCATGGGCAAAGCCCTGAGCCTTTCAGCGGTTTCAGGGCGCGGCGCCACTTCTGGTAAGGCCGAATACTTGACAAAACTTACTGTGGGCGACAGAGGGCTCCATTAGTCTTTACGTGCAGAAATCATAAAATTTAGTTCAAGAAATGATTTGCATACAATTACACTTGGGAAGTATTGCTTTGGCAGATTAGTATTGCTGGGTATTTGTCACATGTGATTCAATGCGACGAGTTTGTATTTTTTGTGAAGCATCTTGGAAATGGGAGCTGCTTATTTACGGCACAGTCCGAAGTACTGTCCCCTTGCAGCTCTGTGACCGTGGGCGTTACCTGCTTCTGTGCCTCAGTGTCATCTCCCTCAGCCCAGGATGAGAATCGTGTTATTATAGGGATGGAATGAATTCACGTAAAGAAAGTGCTGTGGGAGCCCGGGGCCTCGGCGGTTGGGCGGCTGCCTTGGGCTCGGGGGTGACCCCGGGGTCCTGGGACCGAGTCCCGCGTCGGGCTCCCTGCGTGGAGCCTGCTTCCCCCTCTGCCTGGGTCTCTGCCTCTCTCTCTCTCTGTGTCTCTCATGAATAAATAAGTAATCTTTAAAAAAAAAAAAAAAAAAGGAAGAAGAAAGAAAACGCTGAGAACACTGAGTGGCATAAAGTGTACGTTTGGCCCATGTTTCCCGGGCGCCTGACCAAAGTTGTCCACTGTTCAACGACTGGGGTGAAAGGAACCGGGCGGTGCTTGCCCTGGTTTGTGCAGACTGCTGGGCCCTTCAGGCCTGTTGCTCGCCGTCCCCTGTGCCAGCGGGCAGGGGGACCAGGACCACTTCACTGTGGGCCCTGCTCCGGCCTCTGTGAGCTTCGATGTGACAATGACTCACTAGTTCTGTGTAAATATTTTAAAGTATTGGCTTTTAACTATAGCTTGAAAAAACTTTTCTTAAAGATTTTATTTATTTATTCCTGAGAGACACAGAGAGAGGCAGGGACCCAGGCCAAGGCAGCAGCAGGCTCCACGCAGGGACCCTACGCGGGACTCGATCCCAGGACCCGGGGTCACAGCCTGGGCCCAGGACACACGCTCCACCGCTGACCCCCACGTGCCCCGGGCTTGGAGACGCTTTAACTGCAGGACTCCACACGGGGCCGGAATCCGTGGGGGGCGGATCGTTGTCCCGGGAGCACCGGGTCCAGCACGCGGGGCTGCAGCTGGGAAGGCGGCTGCGAGGCTCCCTGGGGTTCCGGGGATGGAGCCGGCTGTGGCCTGCAGGGGCGCGTGGAGGGGCTCGGGGCGGCGTTGCGGGGGCCGCACCTCCGGCACCTCCTGCACCACGCGCACCTCCCGCACCGCCCGCACCTCCCGCACCGCCCGCACCTCCCGCACCGCCCGCATCGCCCGCACCGCCCGCACCTCCTGCACCGCCCGCACCTCCCGCACCGCCCGCACCGCCCGCACCTCCCGCACCTCCCGCACCGCCCGCACCGCCCGCACCTCCCGCACCTCCCGCACCGCCCACACCTCCCGCACCGCGCGCACCTCCCGCATCTCCCGCACCGCCCGCACCGCCCGCACCTCCCGCACCGCCCGCACCTCCCGCACCGCGCGCACCTCCCGCACCGCCCGCACCGCCCGCACCGCCCGCACCGCCCGCACCGCGCGCACCTCCCGCACCGCCCGCACCTCCCGCACCTCCCGCACCGCCCGCACCGCGCGCACCTCCCGCACCGCGCGCACCTCCCGCAACGCGCGCACCTCCCGCACCGCCCGCACCGCCCGCACCTCCCGCACCGCGCGCACCGCCCGCACCGCCCGCACCGCCCGCACCGCCCGCACCTCCCGCACCGCCCGCACCTCCCGCACCGCCCGCACCGCCCGCACCTCCCGCACCGCCCGCACCGCCCGCACCGCCCGCACCTCCCGCACCGCCCGCACACGCCGCACCTCCCGCACCGCCCGCACCGCCCGCACCTCCCGCACCGCCCGCACCTCCCGCACCGCGCGCACCTCCCGCACCTCCCGCACCGCCCGCACCTCCCGCACCGCGCGCACCTCCCGCATCTCCCGCACCGCGCGCACCGCCCGCACCGCCCGCACCTCCCGCACCGCCCGCACCGCCCGCACCGCCCGCACCGCGCGCACCTCCCGCACCTCCCGCACCGCGCGCACCTCCCGCACCTCCCGCACCGCGCGCACCTCCCGCACCGCCCGCACCGCGCGCACCTCCCGCACCGCGCGCACCGCCCGCACCGCCCGCACCGCCCGCACCTCCCGCACCTCCCGCACCGCGCGCACCTCCCGCACCGCCCGCACCGCCGGCACCTCCCGCACCGCCCGCACCGCCCGCACCGCCCGCACCCCGCACCGCGCGCACCTCCCGCACCGCCCGCACCGCGCGCACCTCCCGCACCGCCCGCACCGCGCGCACCTCCCGCACCGCGCGCACCTCCCGCACCGCCCGCACCGCCCGCACCGCCCGCACCGCCCGCACCGCGCGCACCTCCCGCACCGCCCGCACCGCCCGCACCGCCCGCACCGCCCGCACCGCGCGCACCTCCCGCACCGCCCGCACGGCCCGCACCTCCCGCACCGCCCGCACCTCCCGCACCGCGCGCACCTCCCGCACCTCCCGCACCGCGCGCACCTCCCGCACCGCCCGCACCGCGCGCACCTCCCGCACCGCGCGCACCGCCCGCACCTCCCGCACCGCCCGCACCGCCCGCACCTCCCGCACCGCCCGCACACCCCGCACCTCCCGCACCGCCCGCACCGCCCGCACCTCCCGCACCGCGCGCACCTCCCGCAACTCCCGCACCGCGCGCACCTCCCGCACCGCGCGCACCGCGCGCACCTCCCGCACCGCGCGCACCGCCCGCACCGCCCGCACCGCCCGCACCGCCCGCACCGCCCGCACCGCGCGCACCGCCCGCACCTCCCGCACCGCCCGAACCGCCCGCACCGCCCGCACCTCCTGCACCGCGCGCACCTCCCGCACGGCCCGCACCGCCCGCACCTCCCGCACCGCCCGCACCGCCCGCACCGCCCGCACCTCCCGCACCGCGCGCACCTCCCGCACCGCCCGCACCGCCCGCACCTCCCGCACCGCCCGCACCGCCCGCACCGCCCGCACCTCCCGCACCGCCCGCATCGCCCGCACCGCCCGCACCTCCTGCACCGCCCGCACCTGCCGCACCTCCCGCACCGCCCGCACCGCGCGCACCGCCCGCACCGCCCGCACGACCCGCACCGCCCGCACCGCGCGCACCTCCCGCACCGCGCGCACCTCCCGCACCGCCCGCACCGCGCGCACCTCCCGCACCGCGCGCACCTCCCGCACCGCCCGCACCGCCCGCACCTCCCGCACCTCCCGCACCGCGCGCACCTCCCGCACCGCCCGCACCGCCCGCACCTCCAGCACCGCCCGCACCTCCCGCACCGCGCGCACCTCCCGCACCTCCCGCACCGCGCGCACCTCCCGCACCGCCCGCACCGCCCGCACCGCCCGCACCGCGCGCACCTCCCGCACCGCCCGCACGGCCCGCACCTCCCGCACCGCCCGCACCTCCCGCACCGCGCGCACCTCCCGCACCTCCCGCACCGCGCGCACCTCCCGCACCGCCCGCACCGCGCGCACCTCCCGCACCGCGCGCACCGCCCGCACCTCCCGCACCGCCCGCACCGCCCGCACCTCCCGCACCGCCCGCACACCCCGCACCTCCCGCACCGCCCGCACCGCCCGCACCTCCCGCACCGCGCGCACCTCCCGCAACTCCCGCACCGCGCGCACCTCCCGCACCGCGCGCACCGCGCGCACCTCCCGCACCGCGCGCACCGCCCGCACCGCCCGCACCGCCCGCACCGCCCGCACCGCGCGCACCTCCCGCACCGCGCGCACCGCCCGCACCTCCCGCACCGCCCGAACCGCCCGCACCGCCCGCACCTCCTGCACCGCGCGCACCTCCCGCACGGCCCGCACCGCCCGCACCTCCCGCACCGCCCGCACCGCCCGCACCGCCCGCACCTCCCGCACCGCGCGCACCTCCCGCACCGCCCGCACCGCCCGCACCTCCCGCACCGCCCGCACCGCCCGCACCGCCCGCACCTCCCGCACCGCCCGCATCGCCCGCACCGCCCGCACCTCCTGCACCGCCCGCACCTGCCGCACCTCCCGCACCGCCCGCACCGCGCGCACCGCCCGCACCGCCCGCACGACCCGCACCGCCCGCACCGCGCGCACCTCCCGCACCGCGCGCACCTCCCGCACCGCCCGCACCGCGCGCACCTCCCGCACCGCGCGCACCTCCCGCACCGCCCGCACCGCCCGCACCTCCCGCACCTCCCGCACCGCGCGCACCTCCCGCACCGCCCGCACCGCCCGCACCTCCAGCACCGCCCGCACCTCCCGCACCGCGCGCACCTCCCGCACCTCCCGCACCGCGCGCACCGCCCGCACCTCCCGCACCGCCCGCACCGCCCGCACCGGCCGCACCTCCCGCACCTCCCGCACCGCGCGCACCTCCCGCACCGCCCGCACCGCCCGCAACTCCCGCACCGCCCGCACCTCCCGCACCGCGCGCACCTCCCGCACCTCCCGCACCGCGCGCACCTCCCGCACCGCGCGCACCGCGCGCACCTCCCGCACCGCGCGCACCGCCCGCACCTCCCGCACCGCCCGCACCGCGCGCACCGCCCGCACCGCCCGCACCGCCCGCACCTCCCGCACCGCGCGCACCTCCCGCACCTCCCGCACCGCGCGCACCTCCCGCACCTCCCGCACCGCGCGCACCTCCCGCACCGCGCGCACCGCCCGCACCTCCCGCACCGCCCGCACCACCCGCACCGCCCGCACCTCCCGCACCTCCCGCACCGCGCGCACCTCCCGCACCGCCCGCACCGCCCGCACCTCCCGCACCGCCCGCACCGCCCGCACCGCCCGCACCTCCCGCACCGCGCGCACCTCCCGCACCTCCCGCACCGCGCGCACCTCCCGCACCGCCCGCACCGCCCGCACCGCCCGCACCTCCCGCACCTCCCGCACCGCCCGCACCTCCCGCACCGCCCGCACACCCCGCACCGCGCGCACCGCCCGCACCGCCCGCACCTCCCGCACCGCCCGCACCGCCCGCACCGCCCGCACCGCGCGCACCTCCCGCACCGCCCGCACCGCCCGCACCGCCCGCACCTCCCGCACCGCGCGCACCTCCCGCACCGCCCGCACCTCCCGCACCGCCCGCACCGCCCGCACCGCCTGCACCGCAGCCTTGTGTCCGTCGAGGGGCGCTGAACCCTGGGCTGCCGCTGCGAGCCGAGGGACTCCAGGACCGCGACCCCGCAGGAGCGCCCCCTCCCTGCGCTCCCCCGACCTGTGGAGCCGCACCCCGGGCCCTGGGGACCCGCCTGCCGCGTGGCCGCCCGGCTCTTTGGGGCGGGGGGCCTCGGACTCCATGGCGAGCAGCTCGTGTCTCCGCATTCGGGCCGCACCTGCACTCTGCACCTGTGGAGTCGCCCCCCGCACTTGGCTCACTCGCCCCCTGTCACCTTCGGGCGCTTGTGGGGGCTGCGCGGCCCACGGGAGCTGTGGCTGCACGACCCCGGCTGCCCGCTGCCCGCCGCTGCCCCGCAGGTGCTGCAGGCGCGGGTGCGGGTGCGGGTGCGGGTGTGGGTACAGATGCAGGTGCGGGTGTGGGTGCGGGTGTGGGTACAGATTCAGGTGGGGGTGCGGATGCGTGTGCGGGTGCAGGTGGGGGTGCGGGTGTGGGTGCGCGTGTGGGTGCAGGTGCGGGTGCGGGTGTGGGTGCGGGTGTGGGTACAGATTCAGGTGGGGGTGCGGATGCGTGTGCGGGTGCAGGTGGGGGTGCGGGTGCAGGTGCGGGTGCAGGTGGGGGTGCGGGTGCAGGTGCAGGTGGGGGTGCGGGTGCCGGTGCGTGTGCTGGTGCGGGTGCGGGTTCAGGTGCGGGTGCGGGGGCGGGTGCAGGTGCGGGTGCCGGTGCGTGTGCTGGTGCGGGTGCGGGTGTAGGTGCGGGTGTAAGTGCAGGTGCGGGTGCAGGTGCGGGTGCAGGTGCAAGTGTGGGTGCGGGTACGGGTGGGGGTGCGGGTGCAGGTACGGGTGCGGGTGCAGGTACGGGTGCAGGTGTGGGTGCGGGTGCAGGTGTGGGTGCGGGTGTGGGTGCAGGTGTGGGTGCGGGTGTGGGTGCAGGTGCGGGTAGGGGTGCGGGTGCAGGTGTGGGTACACATGCAGGTGCAGGTGTCTGTGCCGGTTCAGGTGCAGGTGTGGGTGCGGGTGCGGGTGCATGTGCAGGTGCCCGCCACGCCCTCCGTTGGCCGGTGGCGCTCCCTGGCAGGCCCCACCTTGCGCCCGTGCACCCTCCGCGGCCTGGAGCGGGCGCAGCTCGAACACTGCCAGCGGGAGGCCCCCGGACCCCGCCCAGTCCCCCCAGGTCCCCCTTCCCCTCCCCTCCTCCCCGCCCCCTGCGGCCGCCACGGTGCAGGACCGTCCGGATGCCGGAGCCCTGGGCCGCACGCAGCCGGTGGCCAGGGGCGGACGCCAGGACCGCAGCCCGTTCTGAGGTCTCTGTTTTCTGCTTTTCGGTCCCCAGACCGTCGTCCCGGGACCCTCGTGTTCGCTGTGGTTACGCTCGGCCAGCGCCTGGGAGAGTGAATCAGCGAGTGGCCTGTGAGTCCACCGAACGGGCAGCTGATGAGACCGTGGCCAGATCCGTCCTCCTCCCCCCTCCTCCCTCCTCCTCCCTCCTCCCTCCTTCCCCTCCCTCCTCCCTTCTTCCCCTCCCTCCTCCCTCCTCCTCCCTCCTCCTCCCTCCTCTCTCCTCCTCCCTCCTCCCTTCTCCCCCTCCATCCTCTCTTTCTCTCTTCTCCCCCCTCCCTCCTCTCTCCTCCTCCCCCCTCCCTCCTCTCTCCTCCTCCCTCCTCCCTCCTCTCTTCTCCCCCCTCCCTCCTCGGGATTCTGAGCACCTCTAAGTCAAGTCTGCTTTGTGGCTGCTGCTCGCACGGTGCCCAGGGCACCAGGGTTGGGCCCATCCTAGTGCCCCCGGTGCCCAGGAGGGGCGTCCCGCCTCTCAGCGGGAAGGGTGCAGACGGCCTACCAGCCCCCGGCCAGGCCTGTCCCAGGCACAGTCTGAGTAACATGACCTCGGGCCACCCCGGGGATGCAGGCTTTTCCTGGGCCCAGGATGGATTATTCTCTCTGCTGTTGAAAAGCCGAACTGTCCCGGGTCTCCCATGTCCTTTCTCACCCCGAGCCTCTGGCCTGTGGCTCCTGCCTTCAGTGCCCCTTTCCGGGAGAGACCTTCTCTGCAGGCGGGACCAGGAGCTCAGCGCCTTCCTGCCCCGAGCCAAGGGGCGGGAGGAGGGGGTGCAGGAGGGGGCCTCTCAGGGGGTCTCAGGTATAGGGGTAGGCCCTGGATCCTGCCAATGGCAGCTCTATCTACGTGTCTCTCCCTGCTTCCTCCACGGGTGACGAGTGTCATCGTGACACTGGGTTGGTTTTCATTTTCTGGGACTAAGTGCTACCTCATGTCAAAGCATTAATGGAGCCCCTGACCTGTGACAGGTGCTCATGGATGTAACGAGAAGTTTGGTTTCCAGTTTACTGTGGTGGCATCACGTTCTCCAGCGGCATCACGTTCTCCTCCGGCCTCCCCACTGGGAGCCTGTGCGAGGCGGCGTGTCCCCCGTCACCCCCCCATCCCCATCCCCCCTTGTCCCCGTCCCACGCACACAGCTCTCCCAGTGCCCCCAGCTGCACCTCCTGCCTGGGCCACACCTACAGTCTCTAACCTTTGGGTCCTTATCCCTGGAGAGGGACAAACAATATCTGCGTTCGGGAGTTTTTGTGAGAAGTAAGGGCAGTAAATCGTGTGCTGACTCACCCCGTGCCCTGCGCCCAGTCAAGCTCAGTGAACGCCAGCTCTTATTATTAAGGAGCTAAAGCAATTATTTGCTCCCTGATTGCACAAGAGCTCTGAGTGGCCTTTTGCTCTGCGTACATGACAGTGAGAGCAGACTTTCTCGGGCTGGAGATCACGCCAAGTCAGCTTGTCTCCCCCGTCAGTGGCGGCCCTGTGTGGCCAGGCGGCCCTGTGGTCGGTGGCGACCCTGTGTGGCCAGGCGGCCCCGTGGTCGGTGGTGGCCCTGTGTGGCCAGGCGGCCCTGTGGTCGGTGGTGGCCCTGTGTGGCCAGGTGGCCCCGTGGTCGCTGGCGGCCCTGTGTGGCCAGGTGGCCCCGTGGTCGGTGGTGGCCCTGTGTGGCCAGGCGGCCCCGTGGTCAGTCGCGGCCCTGTGTGGCCAGGTGGCCCCATGGTCACTGGCGGCCCTGTGTGGCCAGGTGGCCCCGTGGTCGGTGGTGGCCCTGTGTGGCCAGGTGGCCCCGTGGTCGGTGGCGGCCCTGTGTGGCCAGGTGGCGGCCCAGAGCCAGGGCAGGGGAGCCCTGAACACCTCCGGGGCAGGGTGGGAGCTGCCCCTTGGGGGCCAGGTCCTGGCAGCGCCCAGGCAGGCTCAGGTGTGGCCTCAAGTGTGGCCTGTCGCGGGCCACCTCTCAGCCACCGGGCCCAGGGCACCCCCCACCCTGTGTGCTCGCTCGGCACCATGGCCCACCTGGTCTTGCCTCCGGGGCGCCCGCTCCGAGCTGTGGCCTCCCTGCAGCCTGACACCTGGGCTCCCGGGGGACACAGGCTCCAGCCCCGACCGGCCGCGGAGGCTGTTCCCTTGCAGAGAACAGTGGCCGGGCGCCCGGGCCGGCGGGGCGGCGTCGTTCCCATGGGGCCCTCTGGGGTCCTAGGGTCCCGGGGTCACCTGCGCCCCGGCCCGCTGCAGGCCCTTCCCGGGCGGCGCTCTCCGTGCAGGGGCCGAGCAAGCCACACCCGAGCCCTGCTCCGAGGCCTTGCGCTGTGCTGTCCCCTCCAGCTGGACATGTCCCTGCCCGGGCCGTGCCTGCCAACGGCGGGGGATCGTGGGGAGCGGTGTGGACTCAGTCGGTGCCATAGCGAGCTGCTGGGTGGGGCTTCAGGTGTGTTGTTTCTTAGCCCCACAAAATAGGACAAAATGCCACCTGTGTGGGTGCAGGTCCCGGTGCCTGCGCGTGGTGGTGCCTTCGTGCCCTTGAACGAGCCACGTAGCGGCCGGTTCTTAGGTTCTCTGTGAACGGGCGACTCTGCACGTAGCATTCTTCAAGCCTTTCCCCAGGCCTCATGGGGTTTTGTTTTTTGTTTTCTGTTTGTTTTTGTCTTACTTTATTTACTTAATCTCTACCCAACATGGGACTCAAACTCCTCACCTGAGATCAAGAGCTGTGTGCCCGGGCCGCCCGGGTGACCCAGCAGCTTGGTGCCGCTTTCGGCCCAGGGTGTGACCCCGGGGTCCCGGGATTGAGTCCCACGTCGGACTCCCTGCAGGGAGCCTGCTTCTCCCTCTGCCTGTGTCTCTGCCTCTCTCTTTGTCTCTCTCATGAATAAATAAATAAAATCTAAAAAAAAAAAAAAAAAAAAAAATAGAGCTGCGTGCCCTTTGCACAGAGCCAGCCCGACGCCCCCGGATTATTGACATCTGTCCAAGCCTGCAGCTCTGGTTCATTCACTTTAATAGCTGCACAATATTCGATTGGATGAATTTTCCACAACTTATCTGTTCTCTCATTGATGGATGTGTATTTCTGTTATGTCTTTTTCTTTTTATTCCCCATTGGCCCATATCCTCTTCAATCCTTTGATAGTATCATCATTTTGAATTTTGGTCTGATAGGTATGAAATGGTATCTCATTGTTTTGTCTTATATTTCCCTGATAACTAGGGAAGTTGAGCTTATTTTTAAATGTTTATATGTTTATTGGACTTATTTTTAAAATGCTTAAACTTGGGGGCACCTGGGTGGCTCAAGTGGTTGAGCATCTGCCTTCGGCTCAGGTCGTGATCCTGGGGTCCTGGGATCGAGTCCCACATCGGGCTCCCCACAGGGAGCCTGCTTCTCCCTCTGCCTGTGTCTCTGCCTTTCTCTCTGTGTTTCTCATGAATAAATAAATAAAATCTTTTTAAAAAAATAAATAAAATGCTTAAACTTATAATTACTCATTTCTTCTGAAAGTTATCTGTGCATATACATTGATCCATTTATAATGGAGCATTTTGCCTTTCTTTTTAAAAAAAATTGATTTGTAGGAATTCTTAAATATCCTGGGCACCAGTCCTCTAAATTGTATACTTTGGAACTATCTTTTTTCAGTTTGCGGCTTATTTCACTTTATTTATGCTGTCTTGTGTGGAATAGCAGCTTTAATTTTAATCTAGTCAAATTTAGCAATATAACTTTATGGTTCCTTTAAAAAAAAACACTTGATTAAGTGTTTTTGGGGCCCCCTGGGTGGCTCAGTCTGTTAAGTGTCCACTCTGGATTTTGGCTCAGGTCCGGGTCGGCCTCCTGCTCAGCGCACAGTCTGCTTCAGGTTCGCTCTCCTGCTCCCTGTGCTCCTCTCGGCCCCTACCCTGCACATGCACTCACTCTCTCTCAAATAAAATCTTCAGAAAAAAAATTCTGCTACTCTCAAGTCACAAGAGAACTCTTCTATATTTTCTTCTAAAAGTTGTAAAGTTTTGTTTTTCACATTTAGGGCTTTAGTCCACGTGGAATTTTTTATACTGTGTGACGTAGGGAACCAACTGCATGTTTCCCAAATGTGCAGACCGTTTGCCACCTAACCCACCCTTTCCGCACTGGTCTGCAAAGCTACCTCTGTCATTTGTCACGTTTCCCTGCATGCACAGGTTGGCCTCTGGCTTCTGTCGCTTAAACCACCGGCTTGTTGGTCTCTTCTTATACTCACAGTCATCATTACTGTAGCTTTTGTAATTCTTGGGTATGGGGTCACCACCCTTTGTTTCTTCCTCAGAAAAAGCCTCATCCATTCTGGGCCCTTTGCAACTCCACGCACACGTTAGGATTAGCAGGGCAAGCCCCACGGAGAAACCTGTTGGAATGCCGGTCGGAGCTGCGTGAATTTGTGAACTAATCTGGGGGAGGGTTTGCATCCTTTACAAAACCTAGCACAATTGTCTATAAAGGTGGTTTGCTTTTCTGTTTATTTAGCTCTTTTATGATCTTTCAATGAGGTTTCAGAAGTTTTTGCATGAGATTCTTGCACAGGGGCTCCTGGCTCAGCTCATGGTCCCGGGGTCCTGGGGTCCAGCCCCACTTCTGGCTCCCTGCCCAGTGGGGAGTGGGGCTGTGTGTCTGTTTCTCCCTCTGCCTGCTGCTCCCCTGCCTGTGCTTTCCTACTCTCCTCTGTCAAATAAATAAATAAAAAATATATTTTTAAGATTTTATTTATTTATGCATGAGAGACACAGAGAGAGGCAGAGACACAGGCAGAGGGAGGAGCAGGCTCCCTGCAGGGAGCCCGATGTGGGACTCAATCCTGGGACCCCAGGATCAGGCCCTGGGCTGAAGGCAGGCGCTAAACCACTGAGCCACTCGGGCTGCCCAATAAATAGAATATTAAAAAAAATATTGCACAGATTTTCTTAGGTTTATTCCTAGTTCTCCTCCCTCTTTTTTGAATTGTGGCTGTTACTATAGATGTTATCTTTTTTAAAAATTACATTTTCTCATGGTTTATTACCAGGATGTAGAAATGGGATTTATTTTTATGTAATTATCTTCTGACAATGATTCCAATAACTTGCTTTTTCCTATTAAACCCTTATACCTTATAATTACTGATCTTACTATATCTTCCCTGCATTGGCTAAAGCCTCCAATACAATGTTGAATAGCAATGGTCGAGGTGAGCATCCTTAACAGCATCCTGATTGCAGATGGAAAGCCTCCAATGCTTCATTAACGAACGTGATCTTTCTAGCTCTAGCTAAGTCGTTTATAAAATCATGAGTAGGTGTTGAATGTTATTTTTTTATCTATTAATATGCTCTACAGTTTTTGTCCTATGTGATAAAGTGGTGAATTAAATTTATAGATTTTGAAAAATAAGTTCATTCTCACAACTCTATAAAGTAATCCCAAGCCTCATCATGCATTTAAAAAATACACGTGGATTCAGTTTGTTAATGTTTTATCTAAAACTTTTATTATCTGGGCAGCCTGGGTGGCTCAGCGGTTTAGCGCCGCCTTCAGCCCAGGGCGCGATCCTGGAGACCTGGGATCGAGTCCCACATCGGGCTCCCTGCATGGAGCCTGCTTCTCCCTCTGCCTCTCTCTCTCTCTCTCTCTCTCTCTCTGTCTATGAATAAATAAATAAAATCTTTAAAAAAAAAAATAAAACTTTTATTATCTGTTCATTAATGAGATTCCCTTGTAAATTAAAAAATAATAATATCTTTGATTTTTACAGTATTGTCCAAATTATACAGCTTAATAAGGTGGGTGGGGGTAATCTCTCTGGGAACAGCCTGTAAAGAATAATTACATTTTCCTCGAATGTATTCTAGAATTCCTTTCCAAAGCCATCTTGGCCTGGTTTTATTTCATGTGTACTAGTTATCTATTTCTGCATTAAAAAGACCCCAAATCCTTGGGATCCCTGGGTGGCGCAGCGGTTTGGCGCCTGCCTTTGGCCCAGGGTGCAATCCTGGAGACCCGGGATCGAATCCCACGTCGGGCTCCCGGTGCATGGAGCCTGCTTCTCCCTCTGCCTATGTCTCTGCCTCTCTCTCTCTCTCTCTCTCTCTGTGTGACTATCATAAATAAAATAAAAATAAAAAGACCCCAAATCCTAGAGGCCTAAGATGATACAGTTTATTTTCTCACAGTTTCTGAGGGTCGGAAAATGGGGAACAGCTTAACTGGGTGGCTGTGGCTCGGGGGTCTTGTGGGTCATCACTGAGCCTTGGCGGGGACTGTGGCCACCTTGGTCAGGGCTGGAGGATCTGCTCCTCACCTGGTTGCCAGTCCTCGGGGGACGGACGGCGGGAGCCTTGGCACAGGGGCCTCTGTATCAGGCTCCCTGCGTGTCTCGTGACCCGGCAGCTGGTGTCCCCGGGGCAGCTCTCGTCCCTCGAGAGATGGGAGCACAAGTCCCAGGGCCTTATTGTTGGGCCCGGGAAGTCACACGTCCTCCCGCACAGCGTCCTCCAGGGTGTGCGGCTGGGCCGTCGGAGCAGGAGGTGCGGGTCCCAGGAGCTGGGGTTCCAGGGTCGGGGACTGCTGGGGCCACTTGGGGGTCCGGCTCCTGCAACATGTGTACACTTGTGTAGCTCATTTTTAACTACTGATTTCATGTCTTCCAGCGGGTAGAGAGCTATTCAATCTTCTATTTCTCACTTTTGTGACACGTATTTTTTCAGACATTGTTCATGTTGTCTCTATGGTCCAACATTTTTCATCACGTTTTTATTTCTGTTTTTGCTTTAAATTTTTGGTTGCATCTGCAGTTGTGCTTTCTTCATCCCTACTATTGTTGAGACCCATCTTCCTTTTCCTTGATCCATTTGCAATACTTTTTCCATTTTTATTAGCTTTTGGTAAGAACGAACTGGGCTCCCCCACAGCCCTCTTGGTATAATTGTTTTCTATCGCATTCCCTGGCAGTTTTCACCTTTATCTTCTTCTGTTTCCTTTGACTCTACGTAGTCGTTTCTTCTCATGACTTTGTAGATCGGGGTCTTAGCCCATTAATTCCCCACCATCCCCCTTCTTCAGGGTATCCGTCTTCCCAGGTATTGCTCTACTGGAGGCTCCTGATTTCAGCTCCAGTTAATGCTTGGTCTCTCTTACGGGCTCTTCCTGCAGGCTCTCATTTTTGTTTCGAGCTTTCCTTGGAACAGAGTTATTTAGAAGGGTGCTTTTTAAGAAATTTTCCTGTATTTTTTTTTTTTTGAAATTTTCCTGTATTAACTTCTAACTCAGTTGTGCTCTGTAGGATCCCAACACTTTGTCTCAATTTTTTGTTTTCATGTTTTAAAGATTTGAATTAATCTTTACACCCAACGTGGAGCTCAAACTCATGACCTGAGATCAAGAGTCAAACGCTCTACTGACTGAGCTGCCCCTGCATGATCCCAATTCTTTGAACATTTTTGAGCCTTGTTTTATGGCCTAGTACACAGGCAATTTTTTTGTGAATGCTTCTCTGTGCTTGACAAAAAAAATTCTCTTTTAGCTCAGGTTCACGGGTTGCCTGGCTGCTGAATCAGTGGAGCATGCCACTCTTGATCCCGGAGTCTTGAGTTGCAGCCCCACGTTGAGTATAAAAATAATGTAAAAAATAAATAAACTAAATTCAGGTTATTATACATTCATTAAATAAAGCTTGTTGAGGTGCCTGGGTGGCGCAGTTGGTTAAGCGTTCTATATTTTCCATTTCCCATTTTCTGTCCTTGCTTTATTGACACCCTCTCTTAACACCACCCTCCGGCAGATTGATAAATTTATATTACTCTCTTTCTTTCATATGCATATCTATGGTTTTTTGTTCGTTGTCTTTTGTTCTTTTAGTGATTTTTTAAAAACATGCGTACTTAACTATAAAATTTCCCCACAAATTTTAAAGTATTCAGTATGTCTTTTCTTTCTTCTTTCTTTCTTTCTTTCTTTCTTTCTTTCTTTCTTTCTTTCTTTCTTTCTTTCTTTCTTCTTTCTCTTTCTTTCTTCTTCTTTCTTTTTCTTCTTTCTTTCTTTCTAGAATGATTCTATTTATTTATTTGAGAAAGAGAGATAGCACAAGGGGTAGGGGCAGAGGGAGAAGCAAACTCCCCACTGAGCAGGAAGCCTGAAGTAGGGCTCGATCCCAGGACCCTGAGATCGTGACCTTTGCCGAAGGCAGATACTTAAGCCACTGGGCCACCCACGTGCCTCATCATTTCTCTTTCTTTTTTTTTTTTTTAATTTTTATTTATTTATGATAGTCACAGAATGAGAGAGAGAGAGAGAGAGGCAGAGACACAGGCAGAGGGAGAAGCAGGCTCTATGCACCGGGAGCCTGATGTGGGATTCGATCCCGGGTCTCCAGGATCGCGCCCTGGGCCAAAGGCAGGCGCCAAACCACTGCGCCACCCAGGGATCCCTCATTTCTCTTTCTAAACATGGTGTGGATTTTACTGTCTTCACTCCCCAGCAAACACACAACCATCTTCGGTATCTTGTTATTTAATTTAAGGTTTGTTTGGTTTTTTTTAGATTTAAAAAAATTTTTTTTTATTTATATATGATAGTCACAGAGAGAGAGAGAGAGAGAGAGAGGCAGAGACATAGGCAGAGGGAGAAGCAGAGGGAGAAGCAGGCTCCATGCACCGGGAGCCTGATGTGGGATTCGATCCCGGGTCTCCAGGATCGCGCCCTGGGCCAAAGGCAGGCGCCAAACCACTGTGCCACCCAGGGATCCCCTTAATATAAGGTTTGACCTTTTCAAACTTGGTTAAAAATTATTCTTTTTTTTTCTTTAGATTTATTTATTCATGAGAGACACAGATTGAGGCAGAGACACAGGCAGAGGGAGACACGCAGGGAGCCTGACACGGGACTTGATCTTGGGACTCCGGGATCATGCCCTGGGCTGAAGGCAGACCCTAAACCACTTAGCCATCCAGACATCCCTCAACCATTTTTAATTAAAAAACCCCAACAGTTTCACGTAATTCAATAAAGTTATAGCACCACATGTAGTGGTTTTTTTTTTTTTTTAATATATTCAGGAGAGACCTCCGGGATCATGACCTGAGCCGGAGGCAGACGCTCAACCCTGAGCCACCCAGGGGCCCCCACATGTAGTTTTTCTAAAAGTTACATTTGTACTTAAATTCCACCTTAGGGGTACCTCATTTTATAACTTCTTTTTTTAAAATTATATTCAGCTTACCAATATATATAGTTCATCATTACTCTCAGATGTAGTTTTCAATAATTCATCAGTTGCATATAACACCCAGTGCTCATCTCCGCTTGTGCCCTCCTTAATGCCCATCACCCCGTTAGTCCTTCGCCCCATCTACCTCCCCTTCTACAACTCTTCGTTTCCCAGAGTTCAGAGTCTCTCATGAACTCTTGTCTTGAGAGTTTGTCTTCCTCTTTATTTTTACCCACTCAGTTTCTCCTCCTTCCCTTATGGTGCCTTTCACTATTTCTTAATATTTCACATATGAGTAAAGCCGTATGATGTTTATCTTTCTCCAATTGACTTATTTCACTCAGCATAATACCCTCCAGTTCCATCCACCTTGAAGTAAAACATAGGTATTTGTCCTTTCTGATACTGAGTAATATTCCATCATGTGTGTATATATATATAGAGAGAGACCACGTCATCTTTATCCATTCATCTGTCGAAGGACATCGTAGCTCCTTCCACAGTTGGGCTATTGTAGACGTTGCTGGTGTGAACACTGGGGTGCAGGTGTCCCAGCATTTCACTGCATCTGTATCTTTGAGGTAAATCCCCAGCAGTGCAATTGTTGGGTCATAGGGTAGCTCTATTTTTAACTTCTTGAGGAACCTCCACACTGTTCTCCAGGGTGGCTGTACCAGCTTGCATTCCCCCCCAACAGTGCAAGAGGGTTGCCCTTTCTCCACATCCTCTCCAACATTTGTTTCCTGAATTGTTAATTTTAGCCATTCTCACTGGTGTGAGGTGGGATCTCATGGTGGTTTTGATTTGTATTTCCCTGAATGGCAAGTGATATGGAGCATTTTTTCATGGCCATTTGCATACCTTCTTTGGAGAAATTTCTGTTCATGTCTCTGCCCATTTCTGGACTGGATTGTTTTTTGGGTGTTGAGTCTAATAAATTCTCTTTTAAGTGTATGTGCTGCTGAAGCGAGCACTGATCAATTCATTATAGATCTTGGATACTAGCCCTTTATCTCATATGTCATTTGCAAAGATCTTCTCCCAATCTGTAGGTTCATTTTAGTTCATTTTATAACTTCTTAAGAAAGAGGATATACAGACTCTCCTCTTTTCCAAGTCCTTGGCCTAAAAATTTCTTTAGTATTCATTCATTGCTAGTTTAGCTGGGAATAGAATTCTGAATTCAAATTGTCTTGCACCAAGGTTGTTAATGGGAATTTGTTATTATTTAGAGTTGCTCGTTGTTTCTTTAGAAGACTTCATGATCTTCTCTATATCCTTTATGTTCTGGTTTCAATATGATGCAGCATGTGTTGCTCTTTATTTCATTCATACTGTTGGAAACATCCAGGGTCCTCAGGAGACTGGTGTCCTTAAGTTTTGTGAAATTCTTTTCTACTATTTCCTTTATAATTTTTGTTCTCTATTTTAATCTTTCTTACCTTCTTTTTTTCTTTTTAATCTCTCTCTTGTACTTTCTGGAGACTTCTCAACTTTATCTTTTTTTTTTTAAGATTTTATTTATCCATTCATGAGAGACACATAGAGAGAGGCAGAGACACAGGCAGAGGGAGAAGCAGGCTCCATGCAGGGAGCCCGATGTGGGACTCGATCCTGGGACCCCGGGATCACGCCCTGGGCCAAAGGCAGATGCTCAACTGCTGAGCCACCCAAGCATCCCTCAACTCTATCTTCTAACAGTTGAATTAAAATTATAATTTCTGCAACTGTATTTATAATTTCTGTGATTCTTTTCTTTAATTGTTCCTTTTTCTAGGTTCTTATTTTTGTTTTATGGATGCAGTCTCTTTGTATTTTTCTTAGGATATTACAGTTTAAATTTTGCAGTTTTTAAGTTTCCCTTTTATTTTCCGAACTATATGTTTTCTCTGGGATTTTTTTGTCATTGCTGTTGTTTGTTGCTTGCTTGCCTTAAATTCTTGTTTGCCTGTTCATATTTTTAAACGAGGCAATAGGGTAGCTGACTTTGAGAACTTTGTACATGTGGGCAAGAGTTGTTGGCTGGCAAGCTTGATTTTAGGGCTCTGGGGTAGCAAGCTGAGTATTATACTAGGAATCTATCTCTATAAGCAAGAATGTTTGTAAAGGGTTGTTTTCTCGAGGACCTTATAATTTCTTTAAATAAATTTTTTGTTTGTTTTCCTAGGGATGGATGTAGAGGCAACTATTCCACATATTGACTTTCAAAAAACTTCCTGGTTATTACTTCCACAGCTTATGTGATCTGTCCTGCACTGTACCTGGTGTAATGAATTTTCAGGCCTCCATGCGGCCCTGTTAGGAAAATGAGCTCTCTCTGCTCACATTGGCTGTGACTTCCTCCTCTTCCTCCCCACCTACATTCAACTGTTTAGTTCAGTAAATGTGCTGAGGGGTCCAATCCACTGATACTCCTCTCCCATTCCCTATGATGTTGTGGGTTTATACCATTTCCATTCCTTTACTGCCATCTAAGTGAGATCCTAGGAGGGACAGATGACAGCTGGCTCTGACCAATTTGCATGTTTAACTGAAAATCTATCCATTTCTAGTTTACAAGTTTCAAGCTCTGGAGTTTCTTTGCCCCCGGGAAAAATTGAGTTTTCCTTGTTTTGGGTCCTGGATTCCTCCCATACTTTGGGGCCCCCCACCCCATCCCCCACCCCTGCCCCCACCACTGAGAATTGTAATTGGCTTCTCTTTCTGGAACCACTGCAGGTTGGGCTCTGAATCTCTACTGACATTGGGACTGGCCAAGTCTGTTTGGGGAGAAGTCACTCTGGGCTTCCCAGCTTTTAAAAATCACCATTACTACCAGGGTGTGCCGATGGCAGGGAGATTCCAGGACTCAGTGTCCAGTAGTTGCACACACCCTCATTAAGCATTTGGAATGTTACAAGATGATCTCATCAACATCATAAAAAGACAAGCATTAATTGCATCCAGTGGCTGGATCCAGAGTCCCGGGAGCCTGAGCTGCCTAGGAGAAAAACAATGAGCAGGCTCTGCCCCGTGACACCCTTCCTCTATCCCTTTCTACCTCTCTGTTGCTGCTTCCTGGCTCTTATTACTCAACATAGATATTGATATTTCCAAGTCCAGCCCTAGGAGGCTTCTGTACTCCAGCTGCTGCCACGTTCAACCAAGCTTTATTAAAAATCTAATAAATGCCCAGCACCATGAAGTCAATTTTTCTAGCCCTTAAAACTGCCTTGGGAGGTGGGTATTATTGTCCTACTTTACTGATGAGGAAACTGAGGTCCAGGGTGGGGCAGTAATATATCTAAGGTTATGACTGGCAGAGTCATGTGAAGACCTCTGGCTTCTGGCCTGGAGCTTTCCAAGATCCCGCCCCCACTGCTGCTTCTGGTATGGATGACTCGACTGCCCAACCTGGGACCTGTTGACTGGGGGACACAGGCACCAGGAGGATACTCACATCCGTGGTTGGAGGCATCCTGGTCCAGGGGTTCTAGTCCTTCCAGCCTAGCAGGGCCCCCCAAGAAATGAGCATCATTAGTGGGGTTCTTGGCTGGTGAGAAGAAGAAAAGGAGAGGAATACAGATACAGAAGAGAGATGGTAGAGGGGGGAGGAAACAAGAGAAAGGAGCTGGAAATCTTTTTTTTTTTAAATTTCTATTCAATTTAGTTAACATATAGTGTATTAATAATTTCAGGGGTAGAATTTAGTGATCTGTCAGTTGCATATAACACCCAGTGCTCGTTATATCAGGTGCTCCCCCACCCCAGGGCCCATTACCTGATTACCCTATTCCCCACCCTCACCAGCAACCCTCAGTTTTTTCCCTAGAGTTAAGAGTCTCTAATGCAGCTGGAAATCTTGGGTGCAGACCATCATTGACGGTTTTTGCAGGCCCAGCCCTGACCCAGCAGTCGTGGTCCAAAGCTCATGGGTAGTGTCCACGTGTGGCAGGAACAGAGGAGAGTTGGTCTCAGCCCTGCCACTTACTCCGTTTCCCTCACCAGGTTGTTGTAAGAGTTGAAGAAGGTAAAGGATATAAAAATGCGCTGTAAACTCAAGCCCTGCTCAGCACTGAGGACAGGGTGGTATCCGCTCCATTGCCTTACACACCAGAGCATCACGGGGAGCAATTGCCTGGCATAGAGGAGACGCAGGGGCAGAGGATGTCAACAGAGGATGCAGAGAGATCAGGGACCTGGAGGTGTGTCCTGGGCCAACCTGTCCAGGCACTGTCCTCCCTCCGCAGCCCACAGAGTTCCTGGCCACCCTTGCCCATGGCCACAGCAGTGATTCCCTGGACTGAGGCTGTCAGAACCCTGACTTATCTCAGGGAGAGGGCAGTGGGCCTCCCTGACTCCAAACCTCTAGCAATTTACGTTCGCAATGACATCAAGAGAAACAGAAAATGTCAGCATTTCTGAGTTTTTAATCTCTTGAAGCTCAAGTCCAAATTCAGCCTCAGCTCAAGTTCTTTTCAGTTGACTTGTAGCACAGGAGTAGAGGAGGCCAGCAGCTTTGGGAATGGTATTGTTCTAGTAAGTTATTGGCCTGGTGACCTGTTCTGAGGCTTTTAAGAGGAACAGTCTGCCCAAGGATGAACCTCAGAGAACCTTCCGGATGTATCAGACCCCTGTGTGCCATGACCCTTCCATTGCCCAGTCCCCCTTTCTGGTCCAACTGAAGCGACTTCTGGGGACTGTGAGGTCTATTAAGGTGTCCAGTGATGAAGAGAACAGCCTGGTTCAATTTAAGGCAGGTTCTTCTCTGTTCAGAGCCATCGTAGGAAGAAGTGAACTGCAGTGAAGGGTAGTAAACCTCTGAACCCTAGCGGCATTGGGGCAGAGGTTGGGTCTTTCCAAAGACAAAGAAAAGCAGGTCATCAAAAAAGGAAAACAGTAGCTATGCTTTCTTGTCTCCAGGCCTTGAGCAAGCACGTTCTTCGTGTGAATCCCTTTTCCTTTTTGCACAAAGGCTTTCCTGCATAAAACTCTCGCAGAGCCTTGAAGGATCCATTCAAATATAACACATCTTCCCACGTCTTATTTCTCGTGCCTTCCAAAGATGTTGAGGTCTCGGTCCCCAGAGCCCAGGAACACATTTTACCTGACAGGGCAAAAGGGACTTTGCAGAAGTGATCGGGTTAAGACACCTGAGATGGGAGTTTATTGTGAATTTTCCAGGGGAGCCCCACGTAATCACACAAGTCCTCCTACGTGAAAGGAGGAGGCAGGAGGTTAGAGAGAGAGATTGGGAGAAGTAACAACACTGCTGGCTTTGAACATGGGGAAAAGGCCATGAGCCAAGGAAGGCAGGCAGTCTCTAGAAGCTGGAAAAAAAGGATCATCTCCTGGAGCCTCTACAAAGGACCCAGTCCTGCTGACACCTTGATTTGAGCTCATTGAGATCCCTGTTGGGTTTGTACTAATTTGCTACAGCGATAATAGGAACCTGACCTTTCCCGTTCTCATGCCTCCATGATGGCATCCAGCACATTTCGCTGTACCTCCATGTGTACTGCTCTCCCTCACTGGGCTCCTTGGGAAAAAGGCTGTGTATTATATGGACTTTCTGTCATGGAGCTGCAGGGCTTGGTGCTTGGTGGGCACCGAGAGTCAGGTCTCACCTGAATCCAGATGTCATGCACAAGCTAGCCTCCACAACGGGAACTGACACCTTAGCTTCCATGTACACTGTGCCATTGGGGGATCCCACCCTTGACCCCACTGCCTTTTATAGAGTTAAATATACTTCCTTAATAATGTTTTGGAAAATCAGGATTTGCCATACGTGTTTAGAGTTTAAAAAAAAAAATTTATTCATGAGAAACAGAGAGAGGCAGTGACCTAGGTAGAGGGAGAAGCAGGCTCCCTGCGGGTAGCCCGACGTGGGACTCGATCCCAGGACCTTGAGATCACGACCTGAGCCGAAGGCAGACGCTCAACCACTGAGCCCCCAGGCGTCCTGTCCTGTGCCTTACATGTTGAATTATGAGCCACAGTCTGGGTCTCAGAAGCTCGCATCACGGAGCTTAAACACGAGATAGCAGAAAGGAGAGGGGGCATGTGGGTAGTGATTTGAGATGTTCATCTTCAACTTGATTGTCATGTTCAATGTTGGGGATCCCCCAGCATTAGAGGGGAGAGAGTATAGTAGAAAATCACTAGGATGGAGAAGGGCCTGGGGAAGGACTGAACCCAGGCCCGTGGAAACCGGTTTAGAGAGCCAAGGGTGTCCAACCCGGAACAGTGAGGATTTGGGGAGTGCTGCCCATTGCGTCCACCAGTTAAGGGTTGGTCTGGGGAAGAGGAAGGGATGTATTCCCTAAGGTTTCAAGGGGTCGGATGAAGACCCGTTGGCAGGAAATACAGAGTGAGCAGTGGAAGAGATCGCGGCTGAGTCCAAGGAAGAACCCGGCCAGCGCCATGCAGGGTCGGAGCGGCCCCCACCTGGGGCTGCGAGCCGCCTCTGGAGCTCGGACTGTAGCTGAGCAACCCCGCGATGGGAGGAATCCCAGTGTTTGATGGAGATAGGTGTGAGGCTGGAAAATGCTCGTTAAGATCCCTTTCCACTCACACAGTCTGTGATTAATGGACCCAGCCCTGGGTTGAACTGGGTGGATAAGGGTGTAACCCAGTGCCCAGCCACCGGCCACTGGGGACGTTGGTCACGGCCTTGTTGAGCTGACCTGTGCTGAGCGGAAGATCAGTTTGCAGGCATTAGTTAGCGTGGGTGCTTAGTGCCCTGGGACCCGTCCATGTTCTCACAAACATGCGTAAAACCAGTCGCCCCGCAGCAGGGTGCCAATGGCCTCTCACAGGCCTGCAGGGGCTTCCTTGGGCTTTACATGCCCACCTTGCTTTGGAAAGCTCGATCCTAGGTTCTCACATGGCCCTTCGGCTGGCCGCTAGCCAAAGCGTGTGTCTGGTTTTCTCACACCTACCTTATCCCTCCCTCTAGGTACCCAGTATCGCCCTCCCCAGGATCACATCTTCCAACTGTACTGACCAGCTTCTGTGACTTTGCGTCAATCCTTTCCCGTCCCTGGGCCTCAGACCCCCATCTATAAAGGTCCTTCGTGTTCTGATGCTACAGGAACCCTGAGTCTGAGTCTTGAATCACTTCCCTCCCTTGTCCATCCATCCTCCTCTGTCCCTTCAAAGACACATCCTTGTCACCCGACCCTCCCTCCCTCCCTCCCTCCCTCCCCTAGGCTGCATTGCCCTCCTGATACCTAAGTGGCTACAGAAAGGGCCTTTCCCAAAACAGCTGGGACATTAGGGTAAGCGCTGACCCCTGTGTCCCTGTCCCCATGTGCCTTCCCGCCGCCCACCCCCTGCTTCGAAGAAACGCGTGTTGGCTGGTTGCTCTTGTGACCCCTGGCGAGGTTGTCGGAGGCCCCCTGGGTGGGTGCTGCAGCTGGGCCCCAGGCTCCTCGCTTACTGGGAGCACCGCCTGTGTGTCCTGCGGCCCAGTCGCTGCCGCAAACAGAAAGCTCATCCTCTGGCATTAGGTGCGGAGCCTCACTCTTCCTAGTGAGACAGCAAGAGTCGTCCTGCCTGTCGCAGTCCTGCTTCTACCCCACGGATGCCGGGAAGAGGCGCTCCTGGAACAGTCATGGTGACACATGGCTGAGAAAGTGCTCTGTGACCTGCAAAGCTCTGTGGGAGGACTTGCTGCATCCAGAAGGTCCCCTGGGCACCCACGGTATCGGAGTGTGAGGTGGGTCCTCCCCAGGACCTGATGTCCTGCGGTGGCATCTCCTGAGGCATGTCATGTCAGCAGGCGCTGTGGCACCGAGGGTCAGACCTGCTGAGGTCAGGCTCCTCCTGGAGGGACAGCGAGTGAGCGAGTGTGTGGACTCCTGACTTGGCTGTGCCTCTCACGGTACAACCCTGGGTAAGTCTCTTCCCCTCTGGATCAGTTGCCTGTAAATGGAGAGGGTTCCTCTGGATGGCATAGACGTGCACACATCCCTCGTGCAGGTGAGGCTCCGTGAGGATCTTCTCTGACGCCTTGGGACGCCTGGGTCCCACTGCCCTCGAGAAAGGGCTGGTGGGAGGCAGCAGGGAGCCCAGGGTGACCTGAGCAGCTCAGTGACTGGGGAGGGGACTGGCAGGGCAGTGGACATCCCTGCTCGGGCTGCCCCTCCCCCTGCCTCCCTTCCCGAGGAGGAGGTGCCCGTGGGGACAGTGGGGCTGATTCACAGGCCCGCCGGGTGTCACAGCTTCCTGAGCGTGTCATCCTCCCGACAGGCCCACACTGCCAGACTCTTAACCAGGGCCCAGCCCTTTGGGCTTGGTTTATAAGTTGAGTTATGGGGTATCACTTAAACACCCAGGTGAAAATCAACTGCATCTTCCTTTCTTTGAGGAATTTCTGGTTTTGCTCCGATTAGCTAGGTGGTTTCTTTGTCGGGCGCTCAGAGACCCTCTCTTTTCAGGCAACTTGATTTCCTGAGCGACTCTAGCATAGATGGGTCTGTATGTTCTGGAGAGAAGCCCGGCACCTCAATACCGGCCTGAGGGGCAGTGCTGCCGCCCCCACCCCCAGGCAGCTGATGTTGAAATGCCCAGAGGAGGGGAATGATATTTAGGGAGAGTTGCTGGAAAGAGACGTGGGGTGCGGCTCGTGCACCCCTCTGATAGCCTAGGCTCTGCCTCTCCCAAGGCCAGGGATGCCAAGAACTGGCGTCCGGACCACGCGGACTGGGCCTCTGCAGAATATGGCAGTTGGCAGGGGCTCATGGAGGAATGTGGTAAGAACAGCCCCATGGGACTCCCGTCCATGTGTGGCAAGGATGCTCGGTGCGGAGACTGTTGGACTAAGTGACAAAGTAGCCACTGTGCTCAGACCCTCGGGAGAGATGCTCACCTGGTCTGTGTCCCAGGGTGACACCCCTCCTCAGCCCCTGACCTTCGTATCTGGGGCAGAAACAGACCTGCTCGCCTTTCTCTCTTTGCGACAAAGCTTGGAGGCAAATGTGTGGCCCACCCTGGCAAGGTTCCCCTCCCTTCCGACCTCTCTGGTTGCCTTACCTCAGTTTCCCCTGCAAGCTGAGCCTCCTCCCCCTTAACTGCAAGGTCCCCACGGTATCTGTCCACACCCGTCTCTCTTCTTGGGCCCTGCTTGCTCCCGAGGCTTCTTGTGGACCACATGCGACAGGGCCCCTGGTGACACGGTCTGGCTGAGCCAGAGACGGCTCTCCTCCGGGCCGATGAGCGCCGAGGCCGACTGTCCTGCGGTGGTGCCGCGAATCCAGGGTCCCCCAGGCCTCCGGGTCTGTGGGTTGTTCCCTCCACCATCTCTGGCCTGTGGCACTTGACCCCGTGGCTGTGGCGCTTCGAGCCTCACATGTGCGTCCCAGGTTGGGGAGAGGAGAGGAGGGCAAAGCTGCACGTCAGCCCAGGCTGCCTCTCTAAAAAAAAAAAAAAAAAAAAAAAAAAAATATATATATATATATATATATATATATATATATATATATATATATATTAAAAATTGCCGCCCGTATATTCATATAGGCAAGTCCACAAATCACACCTGTGCAGCTGGATGAACTGTCATGAAAGGAATCGTGAGATATTCACATTCGGCCTTATTCTCAGATCCCTTTTAGTCCTTCACTTTGGTTTTTCTTTTTTCTTGCCTTCCTGCTTTTAACTCTTCATTACGTTTTATTTGCGCTACGGCAACCCTCTGTGGAACAGGGCAGGATGAGACAGGAGAGAATCACAAAGAGCTGCGTGGGTGCACGGATGGGCACCCGTGTCTGAGACGCCCAGGAGGCCGGTCTACCCGCAGTCACCGGCCTGAGGATCATGACTCTGCCCTACATGCGAGGGAATGTCCTGCGGGAGGGCTGGGGCGGGGTCGTCACCTGTCATCGGGCTTCCATCCACCCTGCGAGCCACTTCCTGCCTCATTGTAGGCTCCGGGCTGTCACCAGCACCGTCCTGCTCGCCTGTCCCCGGAACCCTGTGCTGTCAGAGATAAAGCTCGTCATTTCCCTTAATTTGCCAGTAGGGAAGTGGCCAGTGTCAGAGAAGACTGTCATTCCAAGGAGCCAGGTGGCAGCTCCCCCATGGGACCTAGAGGTCGCTCAGCCATGCTCCCCCGTCAGAGGGAAACAGCTTCATGTATTAGGAGCAACAGCAGCTTCGGGGGCCGAGCAGGGGGGACCCTGGAGAGGAAACTTGTGGGTCTCCTGAGGAACATTGGCTAATAGGAGTGTGGGGCAGGACAGAGAATACGGGATCGTGTCTCTCGTTTTTAAGTTTTTATTTATTTATTTATTTATTTATTTATTTATTTATTTATTATTTGAGAGAGAGAGAGACAGAGACAGAGAGAGAGGCAGGCTCCCTGCGGGGACCCCGACGGGGACTTGATTCCGGGACCCGGGTCCCGCCCTGGCTACCACACGGACGGCCCTGCAACACCCGCCTGTCCCTCAGGGCCCTCCAGAGTCCCCTTCACCCTCCGAAGGCTTGCGTCCGCCCGCCCTCTGGCCCCATCCTGGCTGAGCAGACCTTTCTCTCTTCCGTCCTGCGTGACTCACGGGGGCAAAGAGCATTTCTCCTGAAGGGGCTGAGCCTGGGTGGCGGAGGGCCCTCCTGAGAAGTGCTGAGCCCTCGCTCGCAGGGGCTGGCATGGAGGATGGAGTCTTCAAAATACGGATAATTTAAGGAATGTTTTCTTCGTTATAAAAATCGTCAAGTCACACGGAGAAAATGTGAAAAAATATATAAAAGACAAAATTATAGGGGAGGGAATGATGGCTCATATTCCCATCACAAGAGTGAAGTCAGCCTTCCTCACAGGCCCAGACACACCTGCTGGGCAGGGGCCTGAGTCTAGCCCCCAACAGCGGGGTGGGCGCTGTGACCCACGCACGGCCAGGTCAAGCAGGACCCGGCTCACTTAGATCGGGTTTGTGTGTTCTTTATTTTTGATAACGTCTTCAGAAAGGCCTAATTTTTAAATTTGTAGACGAGCTTTTTGTAAGTTGAACAAGGTCTTCAACTCTGTCCAGCGTAATTCGATCTGGGGACTGCTGTGTGTGTGTGTGTGATAAACTATACGTAATATAAAATTTACCATCTAGGGGCACCTGGGGGCTCAGTGGTTGAGCGTCTGCCTGTGGCCCAGGGCGGGATCCTGGGGTCCCGGGGTCGAGTCCCACGTCGGGCTCCCTGCAGGGAGCCTGCCTCTCCCTCTGCCTGTGTCTCTCCCTCTCTCTGTGTCTCTCATGAATAAATAAATAAAATCTTAAATTTTTTTTTACCATCTTAACCATTTTTAAGGTACAGCTCAGTGGCATTAAGCATATTCATATTGTGCAACCATCACCACCATCCATCTGCAGAACTTTTCATCACCCTCAACTGAAGCTCTGTCCCCACGAAGCATCACATCCCTGCTCCTGCCTCCAGCCCTTGGCAGCCACCGTTCTGCTTCCTGCCTCCGTGAATTAGACCACTTTCAGCACTTCCTAGAATTGGTATCATGTTTGTCCTTTTATTTATTATTATTATTATTTTTGTCCTTTTAGACCCTTGGGTGGCTTTCACCTCTTTGGGTGTTGTGAATAATGAATGCTGCTATGACCACGGACGTACAAATAAGTGTTTGATCCTTGCTCTTAATTCTTTTGGGGTGCATACCTCGAAGTGGGATTGCTGGATCCGGGGCTAATTCTCTGTTGAAATGTTGCAGGCGCTGCTCTACAGTTTTTCCAGAGCATTTTACGTTCCCATCAGCGACACACCAGGGTTCCAGTTTCTCCACGTCCTGGCTAACACTTATTATTGCCCATTTTTTGGACCGTAGCCATCCTAATGGGTGTGAGGTGGCATCTTAACCGTGGCTTTGGTTTGCATTTCTCTGATGACTAGTGATGTTGAGCTCCTTCTCAGGTGCTTATCGGCCTTCGGTGTGTCTTCCTGTTGAAATGTCTACTCAAGTCCTCGGCCAGTGTTTTAATTGAGTTGTTTGTTTGAAGTTGCTTCTTCACGTGTGAGATCCTCTCTCCTCCACCCACTGCTCCCAGGCTTGACAGCCTCTGACCAAATAGCCTCCTCGGAACACTTGTGACTCTAAACACATCATCATCATCATCATCATCATCATCAGGAACAGAACGCTGGAGACCAAGGGCAGTCTCATGACACTTGTCCTTGGAGAAACACTACTAATGACCAGGTATGGATGGAGATGTCCGGTAGCTGTCACTGGGGGTTTTAAGAAGGTGACTGCCTGTTTGTCCTACTGTTATTATTCTATGTTTCGTCAGTGTTTCTGGCTTCATTCTTCCCACAAGAGGATGGATGATGTGCGGTACTTCAAATAGACCAAATTATGCTCCTTCAGAACAAGTAGGAAGATTATAAAGTCCTTTCCTCAAAGACTGCCCTTTTCACACAAGATAAAAAGCAACAATCTTACAAGAAGGGAGGGATGAGGAGGGGAGAAGAGCCCTGCCATTTACTGAACATCGACTGTGATCGGGACCTGAGCTGGGCAGTGCACTCGTGATCTCTCCTTGATCCTTGCATCATTCCCATCAGGCAGGTTGTTAGCCGAGTTCACACAGGGGGACCAAGAGGCTCAGGGGTGGGCTAACTTGCCAAGGTCAATCAGTGACAGGTAGAGGTGGAAAACCCCCTATGAGTCTGAGCACTTTCTGGGACAGTGAGTGCTCCTGCTCCTGCTGCCGGGACCACACCTGGTGCTAAGGTTGGCGTCGAGAGCCTGTTTCAAGAAGAAAACACCACTTGGTCGATCTCTGCTCTTCTCAGTCTCTCCTTCTCTGCTGGACGTTTCCATTCTACCTCCGACATGGTTAATCCCCTGTCATTCTAGAAAGCCAAGACTTGCCTTCTCTCCAATCTCTCCCTCTGGGAACCTGCCTCCTACGCCTGCTCCTTCTACTCCCTTCCCACACCACTGAGAGGTCCTTGTCATGGGCTTCCCTAGACCCACTGACCTTACCCATTAACCACCCATTATTTTTAAACTCTGCTCCCCACTGCCCCTCCAAACACTCTGTCCTGCTGCCCCTAAGGCCATCCCTTTGGTTGACTCTTCTTCCTCTGTCTGCCTCAGTAGTAAGTGGGGGAAATAGGCTGCCATTTTGAACATCCTTCTTACATCGCTCTGCACCCAGACCCCTTGAGACTCTAATGGAAGTTATGAGCTGTCTCCTTGGAAAAGTGTACAGCACATTTCCACGTACCTTACATGCAATCTCAGAGAATTCATAGGCTGCACCTTCTGTACTTGAGGTGCAGAGAGGCTGCTTTAATGGGTGGGGCTTAAGGACTCCAGATTAAGTGCCATTGCTGGACCATCTCCCCTTTATCTGTTTTTTCTTAGACCATTACCCCCACCCAGACCTTTCTCCTCAACTCAGATCCTGATTTCAGGCTCCACGGGACAGTCCACATTATGGTCCCACAGGGCTCAAACACAGTCTGTCCAAAATGAGCCCACCCCCTTGCTTCTTACTGCCTTCCTCCACTCCCATGTTCTCTGGTCTTTTTTTTTTTTTTTTTTTTTTTTTTAAGAGAAAGAGCATGAGGAGCAGCAGAGGGAGCGAGATAATCTTAAGCAGGGTCCACACGTAGCACAGAACCTGACTCGGGGCTCAATCTCACCACCCTGAGATCATGACCTGAGCCAAAATCAAGAGTCAATGCTTTAACTGCCTGAGCCACCCAGGTGCCCCTCTGGTCCTCTTCATGGTACCCACCATCCACTGGATCACCCATGCTGAAAGCCTGGCTGTTCCTTTCAGGCTTTTTCTCTTTTATCACCCCTGGCATGGATTGCTAATAGCCTTCCAAGGGCTGCTCCCCTCTACCTTTACAAAAGTTTTAATTTACATATGGGGCTCAACTCAAGACTACATTTCCCTTGCAGATAGGGGCAGCCACATGACTGCATCCTGGCCAATAGGTTATGAGTGCAAGTGATGTGTAGAGTTTTAGGTCATGTCTTTAAAGAGAAGGACAGAGCCCTTTCCTCTTTCCTGCCTTTCCTTTGGCTGGAATATGAATGTGAAAGCGGGAGTGAGAACAGCCATTTTGGAGATGGATTGAGGAGGGCTGAGCAATTGGACAGATGGGGTCTTGGTTCCTGATATAGTCAAGCCACCATTCTAGGCTTGATGGGAAATAAACATCCACCTTGTTTAAGCTCTTGCTATTTTGGGCTCACTTTCTCATGGTGATCTAACCTGTATTGTAACAGCCCCACTGTATCACCCCACTTCCCACCATAACCAAGCCATCACCATGTTGTACCAGTTTCGCTCCTGTTATCACTTCCTGATTCAGTCTCCTCTCCACTCTCACTGCCCTGTCTTAGCTAAGGCTTTCAGGGTCTCCCAGCTGAGCTATTGCTATCTATTATTTATCAAGTATTCCTACAGTCTCCCACCCACACCCCCCAGTGATCCATCCTCTATGCTGCTGCCAGAGCTATCCATCCTCCATACCTGTGTTTCTCAACCTCAGCACTGTTGACATCTCAGTCGAAATAATTCTTTGCTGAAGCGGGCTGCCTGTGCCCTGGGGGTGGGGGGAGCAGCATCTTTTGGGTCTGCTCAGTGGATGCCATTTGCATTCTCCAAGTTGTGACAACCAAGAGTCCCCTAGGGGAGGAGGGGTGCAGAATCACATCTGGTTCCTAAGCAACTGCCGTCCACCAGTCTGACTCTCTGTCCCTGGCTTCACCTTCCTGTGGCCCTCCATGGCCGACAGAATGAGTCCCAGTTGGTGAGGCCCTTCCTATGTTGCAGCCTGCCCTCTTCCCAGGATGGTGTTTCTCCTAAGCCCTCATAGACACCCTGCTCCCCAGTTATCTTGAACTATTTGCCACCAGCTGAAGGTGCCAAGGTCTCTTGTGCCTTTGAACCTTTGCAAATGCTATTTGTTCTTCTCAGAGGCCCAAACACCCATTCACCCTCCCAGGCTTCATCCAAGGGTCACCTTCTGGAGGAATCCATCCTCCCATGGCCCAGGAAGGCTGGGCAGCCCCCTTGCATAGCCCCATCCCACATGTACCTTACACTCGAATATGACAGTTCACGTATCTGAGTGCCCTTCAGGACGAACTCACTAGCCAGGCCTGCCACTTACAGAATACTCAGTTTGCTGAGTGAATGTGGGGCCCCGTGGGGAGCAACCAGGACAGTTGAGGGAAGGGACCATGCATGATGTGTCTAAAGGAGTATACATCAAGGAGGCTTTGGAAGACAGGGAACCTGTTCATGGGCCCCAAACATCTGAGGCAAAGGCTTCCAGGTGAGGGGAGGCACCTGAGGGGGGAAGAGAACCTGTTGGTGGAGGGCCCAGGGAGGCAGGTTTCAGTGTAATAAAAAAGTTTGAAAGTATAAACTGTGTATTTTTTGTCTTTTAAAATAATTGTTCTAAATAACAAATAAAATAAAATAAAATAAAATAATAAAATAAAATAAATAGTTGTTCTAATGATCCATGCAGGGCAGTTCAGGAATGCATTTTTATTTAAATGCAACATAAGCTGACACGCAGTTATAAAAAATCTGTGTCCATCACTGTTCCCTCCCCTGCTACTGCCGCAGGGTTTGAGCACACCCTTTTGCACCCTTTCCTGGGAATTTATACATTTATAGCCTCAGAGATCACATCTGCGCATGTGTGTACACGTGTGGGTGAACATACACGTGTGTGAATAGAAAACCTAGCTGTAGATAGACATAAAACCTAGAGATGTATAACTGGATGAAATTTTCTCTTGCCCGCCCTGTTCTTTCTTGTTCCTCCTCACCTGTGTTGGGGAAGTTTTTTCAATAAAACGGAGAAAATGGGCAGAGACTTGGATGACCTCCGATGTTCTCGGGCCTGTTAGGAGAGGCTGTCCGCATGAGTGACAGGGATGGCTGTTCGTTGGTTTTTGAGATTCACTGCTTTGAGGACAACCTAAAAGTCCTCCTTCAGAGAACAGCCGGGGCCTTGGGAATGAGCGGGAAACCTTAGGGGAATGAGAGGAGGTGGAGCCTCTCCGTCTTCTCTGCCTCCAAGAGAGCAGGGCCACTGTGTGGGGAGCAGCGAGGGCAGCAGAGCAGAGTGACCTGGGGACGGAGAGAGGCTATTGCTACCCCAATTTACATTCCCACCCACAGCATGCGAGACCACCCACGTCCTCACCAGTGCTGGGGGTTCTCCATCTTTCTATCCTGCCAAGCTCCCCAAGGGATTTCACTGTGTGGACCTGACTTCCCCAACCCTGAATGGACCGAGCAGGGCCACGACTCCCTCTGTCAAGGGTGCTGTGGAGAGACTACATGACCTCCAGTTCCCTGGATTCTGTGCTGATTAACTAGATTTCAAGAAACATGCACAAGTGAGAAAGATTGGACTTCTCTGAAGACTGGGGGCTACCCTGGCCCCTTTGGTTCTCCCAGGGGGTCTGGAAAATGAGCCCTGTGGTGTACAGGGTGGTAAATCAGGTTTTTCCTTTCACCCACAGATCTCACTTCTGGGGGCTTCCGGGGCCATCTCGCTTTCTCTGTAGCAGAGGGTGAGCTTCCCCATGAAAGAGGGGGTCTCAGTGAGCTAACGCTCAGAGGTTCTGTGCTGGATCCCTATAGCCACCCTCGATCTGGGGAACTGATCCTTCCTGCGTGGGTGGTTACTCTATTGGAACCCATGTCCTGTCATGAAGACCAAAGAGGATGTAGGTGCTTTGAAAACTGGGTGCTTTGTGGACAGCCAAGGGTCCCCCGTGAAACCTGAAGCTCCTGCCATACTGTGCTTCCTGCAGTGTGGCTCTGACTGTGCCTCTACTCTCCTCCAAAATCCTCAGGGTCTCCCTACAAAGGACATCACATCCCTCAGGGAGCCATCCCAGCCCTCTTCAGGGAGATCTGACACATTCCTGGGCTCCCTCTAAATTCAGTGTTGGTGGAGAGCCCTTTCTCCTTGCTCTGATCTGATGATTTTCCTTAACTCACTGCTCCCACATTTCCAGATCCCGCTCATCATTTAAGGTCGCCTTCTGCATGAAACTCAAGCTGTCTCCCTCCAAACGATCCCACATTTACCCACCTTACGCTGAGAACTTCACTCTTGTGGACTTCTCAAAATCCTTACTCTGCACCAGTTTAAACACAGCCACACTTCTATCTGTAGCAGTTCCGTGTGTTTGAGCACACTGTGGTGGGAAGAGCACACAACCCACAGTCCAGGGTTCGCATTTTGTTTCTGTCATTAGGCATATGATCTTGAGGAAATTAGTTAACTGCTCTGGGCCTTAGTTATCCTATTTGTAAAAAGGGGGCAGTTGCTCCCATTCACAGGATTATTGGTAGATCAGTGGTTCTCAACTATGTGTGTGTGTGTGTGTGTGTGTGTGTGTGTCTGTATTCACAACCCGTAGAGACATTTTTGGTTGTTACAAGTTGGAAGGGAAGCTACTGGTATTTAATGGGTAGAGCCCAGGGATACTTTAAAGCATCCTATAATACAGACACACCTCACTTCTTTGCACTTTGCTTTACTGCACTTCACAGATACTGCATTTTTTACTAATTGAAGGTTTATGGCAACCGTGTGTTGAGCAAGTCTATCAGCACCATTTTCCCCACAGCATGCTCACTTCATGTCTCTGTGTCACATTTATCAAAATTCTCAATCAATTCTGATTATCAGAATCAAAAATTCTCGCAATATTTCGAACTTTTTCATTATTATTATATTTGTTAAGGGGATCTGTAATCAGTGATCTTTGATAGTATTTAGTATGGTAATTGGTAATTGCTTTGGAGCACCACAAACCACACCCACATGAGACAGTGATCTTAATCCATAAATGTTGTGTGTGTCCCGAATGCTCCACTGACCAGCTGTTCCCCCATCTCTCTCCCTCTCCTGGGTCCTCCTCATTCCCCGAGACACAGCAATATCGAAATTAGGCCAACGAATAGCCACCACAATGGCCTCTAAGTGTTCAAGTGAAAGGAGGAGTTGCACATCTCTCACTTTTAATCAAAAGCTAGAACTGATTAAGCTTAGTAAAGAAGGGATATTGAAAGCTGAGATGGGCCAAAAGGTAGACCTCTTGCACCCAATAGTCAAGTTCTGAATGAAAATGAAAAGTTCCTGAAGGAATTTAGGAGTGCTACTCCAGGGGACACATCACTGATTAAAAAAAAAACCAGCCTTATCGCTGATACAGAGAAAGTGTGAGTGGTCTAGGGAGAGGATCAAACTCCATACAACATTCCCTCAAGCCAAAGCCTAATCCAAAGCAAGGCCCTAACTCTTCAGGTCTATGACGGCTGAGAGAGCGGAGGAAACCACGCAAGCAAAGTTGGAAGCTAGCAGAGGTTGGTTCATGAGGTGTAAGGGAAGCAGCCTCCTCCTTAACACCAGCAAGGTGACGTGGCAAGTGCTGGCGTGGAAGCTACAGCAAGTCATTCAGAGGATTAGTTCATTGGTTCATTAATGTACCTTCCCCTAGGGGGTACATTAGTTCATGATGGTGGCTCCCCTAAATAACAGGCTTTCAGTGTAGACAAAACTGCCTTCTCTCGGAAGAAATGCCCCCTAGGACTTCCCCAGCCAGAGACGAAGTCCATGCCTGGCTTCAAGGTTCAAAGGACAGGCTGACTCGTGGTAGCGGCTAAGGCAGCTGCTGATGTGAAGTTGAAGCTAATGTTCGTTTGCCGTTCTGCAAATCCTAAGACCTTTAAGAATTATGCTAGCTCTACTCAGCCTATGCTCCCTACATGGAGTAGCAGCACCTGGATGACAGCCCATCGGTTTACAACATGTTTACTGAATACTTTAAGCCCACTGTTGAGACCTACTGCTCAGAAAAAAAAATCCCTTTAAAAGTATGACTGCTTGTTGATAAAGTACCTGGTACCTCAAGAGCTCTGATGGGGATGGACAATGAGGTTTTTATGCCTGTTAGCACAACATCCATTCCACAGCTCAGGGATCAAGGAGTCATTTCTACTTTCAAGTCTTATTATTTAAGGAATATATTTCATAAGGCTATAGCTGCTATAGGTAGCAATTGCTCTGATGGGTCTGGGCAAAGTAAAAACAAAAAAATTTTTTTAAAGAGTGTCTATGCCCAATGTGGGGCTTGAACTCATGACCCTGAGATTAAGAGTCACATGCTCTACTGATGGAGCCAGTCAGGTGTCCCTGGGCAATGTACATTGAAAACCTTCTGGAAAGGATTCACCATTCCAGGGCCATTAATAACATTGGTGATTCCACATTAACAGGAGTTTGAAAGGGGTTGATTCCCACCCTTATGGATGACTGCGAGGGTCAAAGACTCCAGTGGAGAAAGTAAGTGCAGATGTGGGGGAAACAGCAAGAGAACTAGAAGGCAGGCGTGAGGATGTGACTGGATTGCCGCGTCCATTCATGATAAAGGCTGAATGAATGAGGTGTTGCTTCTTACGGATGAGCAAAGAAATTGGCTTCTTGAGATAGAAACTCCTCCTGGTGCAGATGCTGTGAGGATCGTCGAAATGACAACAAAGTGTTCAGAATATTACATCAACTCTGTTGATCAAGCAGCCACAGGGAATTGGCTCCAATTTTGAAAGAAGTCCTGCTGTGGGTAAAATGCTATCAAACAGCACTGCGTGCTGCAGAGGAGTTTTCCCTGAAAGGAAGAGTCCGTCAATATGGCAAACTTCACTGTTGCCTTCTTTTAAGCAGTTGCCACAGCCACCCCAGTCTGCAGCTGCCGCCCCCTCATCAGTCAGCAGCCGTCCACACCGGGGCTGGACCCTCCACCAGCAAAAAGGCCATGACTTGCTGCAAGTGTGGATGCTGGTCGGCATTTATAGCAAGGCAGTGTTTTTTAATTAAGATCTGTACATGTTCTAGACATAATCCTACTGCATACCTAATGGACTTCAGTACAGTGTAAACACGACTTTTACACGCACCGGGAAACAAAAAAATTCATTGGACTGGCGTTATGGTGATGCTCTCTTGTGGTGGATTGAAACTGAGCCGGCAATGTCTTCCAGGGATGCCTGGGCCTGGGCCAGCTGCTCGCCATGAAGAATCCGCTGGCCCTGAACATCAGTCGCGGTGAAGGTGGGAAACTTGGTACAGAGAGGGGACAGGGTGCCTGTGGACCCTAATTGCCCGCAGGCGCTTCGCAAGTGTCCATCCTTCCTCTTTCCACCCCGAGGGTCAGCTCTTCCTGGGCAAGAAGAGGTATGATTTGTGCCTGTTGTGCACGTCTCCTAGGGCGCAGTGGTTGAATGTTAGAGTCAGGAAGCAAGGATGGAAGATAAAGGGGAAGTGCTCTTATTCTAGCAGGTTCTAGGGAAAGGCAGTTGATGCCCCCAGTGTGGGGATGAGAGGCGCCAGGGTAGTAAGAGGGAGGGAGTTCTCCAAGTGGAATAATATGGAAAGGAGGCTGGTGGTTGACGAGCTGGGGCTGGGCGCCGCCGGGAGACCCTGCAAGCCGCGCGTGTCCCTCTCGGGCTCTTGTCACTTGATGGAGGTGGCGCTCTTTGTTGCGGTCCGTGAATCACGGTGCCTCCGCCGGGGAGGAATGTGCCTGATTCAGGCTGCGGGCTTTGACCCCTGCCAGCCGCCCAAGTGGCTATTTCGGTAATAACACCGCGGCTTTTATGTCTGCCTTTCATCACAGGTCTCGAGGCGCAGCGCAAACATTAATTAAGGCTCCTGGCGTTCCAGGAGGCAGGTGTGTGAGTGTCACTGTCCCCATGTAGCTGGGAGGGTAAACTGAGCCGCGGAAGGGCCGGTGGCTCAGCCCAGGGCAGCTCTGCCTTCCTGAGGCTGCGATTTGGAGGAGAAGCCGGGGTGTCGCAGCCTCCCCACTGCCACTGAGACTTCCTTCTCTTCTTCCCCAGGCCCTCCTGGTCCTACCGAGGACAGAAATGGTTTCCTGCCCCCATGAGGGCAGCAGGGAGGGGGCTTCAGCGCAGGGGTGGAGAGCGGGGAGCCTCTCATTCTTGCACAGGCCCCTTTCCTGCCTGCGTGGCACCTCTGAGGTGGGGGTGGGTGTGGGGGTGTGGGTGGGTATGGGGGTGGGGGGTGGGGGTGCCAGTTGGGTTAGGTAGATAACACTGTTCTTGCCAATCTTCTGGAAATTTGGAATTACTTGGAATACAAAGCTTGGAGGACACAGAGGGGAGACCCGCTTCTTCCCTGGGGCCCAGGCGGCCGAGGCCAGCAGGGGGAGAGGGAAGCCCGGCCTTTAAAGCCCCGGGCCCGCCCCTCCCGCCCCTCCCGCCCCTCCCGCCCCTCCCGCCCCTCCCGCCGCGAGCGCGCCCTGCCCCGCGGTGACTCACGCCCCCGAGGTTTAAATACGGGCCGCGCCGGGTCGCGGTGCTCATGCTGCAGCCGCGAGGCCGGTCCTGCTGTCGCTGCCTCTGGTCCGCGGCGGGCGGGCGCCGAGCTGCTGGTAGGTGGGCACCCCCCCACCCCGGGACCTGGGATGCGCCCCCCGGGATGCGCTCCTGCTCCTCGGGATGCGGGACGTGCTGCGGGATGCGCCCCCCGGGATGCTCCCCTCGGGATGCGCCCCCCTCCATGGGCCCCAGCGGGATACGTCCCTCGGGATGCGCCCCCCGGGATGGGCCCCCCGGGATGCGCCCCCCGGGATGGGCCCCTCCGGACCGGCCCCTCGGGATGCAGAACGTGCTGTGGGATGTGCCCCTCGAGATGCTGAATGCACTCCCCCAGATGCTCCCCTCGGGATGCGCTCCTCGGGATGCGCCCCTCAGGACGGGCCCCTCAGGATGCTGGATGTGCTGCGGGATGTGCCCCCCGGGATGCGCCCCTCGGGATGCCCGATGGGCCCTTCCAGATGCGCCCCCCCCCGGGATGCACCCCCCAGGATGGGCGACCCGGGATGCGGAATGCATCCCACCCCGGGATGACGCCAGGAGGGGCCAGCGGGGCACCCCCCTGAGGGAGTGGGCCGGTCCTCCCCTTGCCCAGCCAGCCCCCCCACGGACCAGCCCCCGAACCACGGACCCTCGGCACCCCCTGAGGTCGATCTGGGGGTGCTGACCAGATGTTCTGCAGAGCCAAAATGCATTGAAAGTTGACCAGATTAGCGCACCGGTGACCCCTCGAGTTTACCTCTTTCTGGGACTAGCTCTGCTTTGGGGAAGAGTTTCTCTTTTCCAGAGACTCAGGTTATTTGAACCCTCCTTTCCCCAGCGCTCGCTGCGGGGGCGGTCCTGGCCTGCCCAGCGTGTGGGTCGGTCTAGGACCAAGGAGGGCTCCCCGGAAAGACAGATCTGTCCTCTTCAGGGGACTTAGAGTTGCCACAACAGTGGCTGCAGCCGAAGTGCTGTTGCTGGGTTCAGATTCCCAGTTTGGACTTGAGCTGTGGTCTCAGAATTGCTTCGGGCCCTAAGTCTGTGTGTGGCTTAGGCACCCCTGTTCCGGGGGCCCCCTCTGGGCAGCGGGTCACGTCGGGTGTGGCCAGGCTGCTGTCCCCAGCAGGGGAGCAGAGCCGGGGATGGGCTTGTGATGCGGGTGGCGTGATTTAACACGGTGACTCTGGTAGCTCTCCTGGCATCTCTGCTCTAATGCAGAGGCAGGAGCAAGGCCAATGAACCAGCTGAGGAAAACCAGAACTTTTCTAGAACTTTCCCACCTGTGCCAAAGTGTGAGAGCCAGTCTGCCTCCAGGGCCAAATGTGTTACCCCAGGGCAGGCTGCGATGCTGGAGATGGTGTCTCCCAGCCTGAAGGTGCTGGATGCCTGCCTCCAGGATTCTCTGGAATTATCTCACCCTCCCCAGCGGCTTCCAGATGTGCTGGCTGCCACTGCCTCCATAACTGAGAAACTGTCGCATGGCCGTCACCTCTTTCATTGTACACTGGCTGGACATCCAGGTGCATTCCGGGCCAGACAGGCCCATTCGCCTGTGGTCTCGAGTCGCGCGACTCTACAATGGTGAGACAAGCCTGTGAGAGAGGTCGGGGGGCCGGGGGGGGCCCCCGAAGCCTCCCGCAGGGCTGGCTGGCTCAGTACCTGCAGGGGAGTGGGCTGCGGGGGAGCAGAAGTGGGGTGAACGGAGGGGAGGCCGTCCCACCCGCGTCCGGCCAATGCACATCCAGGCTGCCGGCACGTGGCAGGTGGCCTCCCGGAGGCCTGCCGGTGAGGGAACTACTGCGAGCTCCTGGTCTCACTGCCTCGTCTCTGGGCTTTGAGGACACGGGGTTTAGAAACTGCTTCCGAGGTGCTTGGTGGAGGCGTTCGTCCGCCTCTATCTTATGCGGGTGCATGAGGTGTCACCCTGAGGACGGGCTGTAACTTCTTGCATCCAGGCCCCGAGCAGGAGCTCCTTGCTCCGCTGGCAAGTCGGTGTCTCCTGCCGCTTTTGCCACGTTAATTGTAGGTCCTCTCTGGCCTCTGCAGGAAGCCCTCCCTCCCCTAACCCTGGGGCTGGAAAGGACTTGCTTTTTCTTACTTATTTTCTTTTTTAAACAAATGAACAATATTTTGGCTTTGAAGGTCCAGGAGAGATGAGGTCAATAATGGGGCCAGGTGGGGAACAGCTGTCCCTTGGGGCTTCAGGGTGCTTTGTATTTAGGGTAGAGCATTCTTAATGTGGGCAAATCCCTGAAGGGACCGTGTGTTGAGATTACGGGATTAACACTTTCGGGCAACCCCTTTTGTTCCTTCTCTCTACTATTTCAGGCCCCTCATGTGAAATTGAGCTATAGGAGCATCAGAGCAGCTTTGAGGAAGAACAAACATCCCTCCAAACTGTGGAGCCTGGGAGTTGGGAGGAGCACTTGACCCTGGTTAATAATGCTGGGCAGCTGGCAGGTGGAATGTATATGAGCCTGGGATCATTTTGGGACAGAGGGAGTAAAGCTCCCTCCCCCCACCCCCGCCCCTTCCAGGCATTGCTAGACACATGGTTGATAATGTCCTGAATCCTCATGATGAGATTCAGGGATTCACTGAGCTCTACGCTTAGGTAGAGTCCTGATCTGGGTGTCAGAAATCTTCAAATGACTGTATGACCTTGGACAAGTCCCCTCCTCCCTCTGCGCCCCGTAGTGTAACCGTCTACAAAACAGCCAGGTGGTTTGACTGGAGAGCCTTAAGAGCCCTTCCACCTCTGAGGCCCGGGGCTCTGAGCGCCGCTTCTGGAAGTGGCCTCCACTGCTGGGTTCAGTTTAGCTCCCATCTCAGATTTTTGCCGGGGGGTGCAGAAAAGGGCTCTGGAAGGGAATATTCATAGAGGTCGCTAAGCGCAGTTGTGGCCCAACCTTCAGCCTCCCTGATCCTCAGTTCAGTCTCTCTGTCCGTGGCAGTAAATGACCCAGGTCATGTGTTTAAGCTGGGCTGGACCCCAACGGGGGCTTCTGAGTGTAGACCATAGGCACCTGCAACAGACTCACCTGGCAGAGCACTGGGCCCACCCAGACAGAGGAGTCAGGATCTCTGTGGGTGGAGTCTCCAGAAGTCCTGATTTTACTCAACAGCAGAGCAAGCAGGAATTGTCAACGACATTTATTGGGCATCTGTATTGTGCCAAGAACGACTCCAAGTGCTTCCCAGGCAGTGCTCACCTCGGCCTTACAGCCACACTGCTGTGAGGTCAGTTTTATGAAGCAAGTGTTCCAGGATCTTCCAGGTGATTTTATGAACTGATTTGGGGTGTAGGGTGGTTACCCCCTGTTTAGTGAGATGGGGATGTCTGGCTGCACTGAGCCTCTCAATTGATGACTTCAGACTCATTGGGCTGAGCATTGATGAGCAGCTTTTAATTTTTTTAAAAAATTTTATTTATTCATGAGAGACACAGAGAGAGAGGCAGAGACACAGGCAGAGGGAGAAGTAGGCTCCATGCAGGGAGCCCGATGCGGGACTTGATCCCGGGACCCCGGGATCACCACCTGAGCTGAAGGCAGATGCTCAACTGCTGAGCCGCCCAGGGGCCAGATGAGCAGCTTGATCGAGACCCATACTGGCTGGAGGGGGTGGATCAGAACCCCTCACAACTCCCAGGCTGCCACCTCCCTCAGCTGGATTGGGCAACGTGTCCCTGCGGATGACACCATGTTTAGGGAGACCTCTCCGGGAAGAGGGCTCCGCCCAGTGAGGGAGATCTTCTCTCTGGGTCTCAGCTCCCCTCAGTGCCCTGGATGGTGGCAGGACCAGACACTCACTCCTGAGTCCCATGAAATGGCTCTTGGCTCTCTGGGTGCCCTGATTAACACATGGGTTTGCCCTGCCGGGAACACTCTGAGACAATGTAGATGGGTGTGAGTTCCCCCAGCGTCACATGAAGGTGGCGCCAGGCCAGGTGGCGTTGTCAGCCATTTGGGTGACCTATGTGGGAGGGAGGATGGTGGGTCTTCAGGCCAGATTTCCTTTCTGTCTCTGGTCACAAGACATGAGGGCCAACAAGGGCCCTTGGAAGTCTTCACGGGAGGAGAAAGTAAGGTCCAGAGAATTTACCCAAACTCACACTCCAGTTTAGTGTCGGGACCAGAGTAGCAGCACATCTGTCTGCCAGGCTCTTTCCAGAAGCTTTGCTCCGTGGCACTGACATAGAAGGCATCTCCTCCCAGGGCATGTCATGTTTAAGGGATGCGAATGATGGTAATAAGCTGAAAAGGTGCCAACCCGCCAACCAACAAAGCCAAGGGCTTCGAGGCTAATTATGGGTTCACTCATGAGTCACAGGCAGCTCTCGCTGAAGGGACTCACAGCCCAAGTGCCTGGGCCAAGCGCTTCTACTCCCGGGGAGGGTCCGGGTGAGCTGTCTGTCTGTCTGCTCGGCTCACTGAGGTCCTGGGCCAGCGACAGACCCCAGGCTGGCCTGCCCCTTGGGACGGGGGCTGGACTGAGTAACTGCAGAGATGGAGAAGGCACTCGGCCGCCTGGGGAGGAGGGTATAATTAGGGTAACTTCGTGGGTCTTTAACTGGCATCTGTCACGGCTGCCAAGCGGCCCTGGGCAGCGTGGGCTATTAGGCGGCTGCGTGCCGGCTGCAGAGGGCCAGGGCCGCTGAGCATGCCCGCGCTCGCTCCCCATCCCGGCCGGGTGGCTGTCCAGGTGCCTCTGCGTTTCCCCCCAGGGCTCTGCAGCTGGGGTGTGGAGGGCCCCGTGGAGGGCCTCTGGAGCAGTCCGTGCCTGTGGCAGTAGCAAGTGCTGGAAAACAGGAAACCACCGCATGTGGTGCTGGGGTGGACTCCACAGACAGAAGGATTTATAAAAAGGAAAATCTGCAAATTCTTGCAATATTTGTCAAGCTGAGTGTGGTCCATTTTAAACAACAGTGGCTCTGTTCCCATAAGGGAATTATCATTTCTCTCTTCCTCCCAAGCCATGAGGCACCCTCCCCTGGCCCTGAGCCCTTCCTGGGGCTGGCTTGATGCCCCCACCCCAGCTGGGGAGCGCAGATGCTGAGAAGGTCTGGGATGGGTCCTCGGAGGGCATCGCATCCCACGCCCTCATTGACAGCTGGGGAGATTTGACAGACACTGCCTGGGGTTTGCCACATTATGGACCCAGAATTTAGTCTCTGACATTTAGGGTACGGCACCATTTTGAAGCATGCTGGGCAGAGTAGACATTAAAAATACGCAAGTACTAGCTCGCGCGTCTCCAGGAGCAAATAGAGCTGCACTTTTGTGAGTCAGTCCAGGGGTGTGAGTGTCCCCCCAAGCGTGTGCCAAGGGGAGGGGCACCCCCCACCTGCCCACATGGAGCCCTGGCAGCACAGGCACAACGGTCTCAGTAGCTGGATCCCATATCCTTGCTCTGGGACTCAGCCTTAGAATCCCGAAGCCTTGGAGAGAGGCGGGGCGTCCAGTACCTTACCAGGCGTAGGGATCTTCTGTGTCGCCTCCTTTCCAGCCTGTGGCTGCTCAGCCTCTGCTCTAACTCCATGGGTTGTCCATCCTGATTCAGACAAGCTCTCCTCAGTGGTGAGCTGAAATCTGCTGCCCCACAGCTTCGGCACACGTTTGTGACCCCTGGAGCCACAGTGACTCCCAGGGCGGTCCTTCGTGTATCCTTGGAAAGTGCCAGTAGCTTCCTTAACAGATCTCTTCTTCCAGCTCTCCGTGCATCCATGTTTCTTCAACGGATGCTCAGATATTCCAGTTTCTGGATCCCCTCACCATGCCCTTGCCCTTCTCTGAGGCCTTTGAGAGACTGGTTTGTTAGTAGCCCTCTTGACGTTTGGAGTGGCCCCGGGCACAGCAGCACAGCTGCGGCCTGATGAGGACAGTGCAGAGGAAGAGCATCGCTTCCCTTGTCCCACACTTCGTCCTTGCAGGTGCAGGCGAGGATCACACGGGTTGTGCTGGGCAGTCTCCTTTCTCTGTTACCATCAATGAAAACCTTAAGTCTTTGTCCTGGGGTGGGTGTTGAGACACTTTCTGGGTGCCCTCTGTAGACCGCTCCTTTCCTCTCTCAAGTTCTGGACCTGACTTTTGTCTGTGCGAGTTTGTCCTTGTAGTGTGTGTCCACGCAGAGGCCCCGGTCCTCTGCATCCCCAGGACTGTTGGCCACGTTATTATTCTTTCTTTCCTCCCTCATTTTATGTACCTATTCAAGTCCTTAATGCCAAATCACAACAAGTCAGGGCTTGGATGGTTGTGAATAAACGAAAAATCAAGGTGTGGGTGGATGAGGATGAACTTGGGTTCTGTCCCCAGGGCAGGCTTGTTGGGGGTGGGGAGGGTGGGCGCAGGAAAAAGGTGCATTGAGTTAAGACCAGGTTGGGAAGCCTGGATTATTCTGAGTTATGGGCCAGGTCTAGGACTCCGTGAGTTCAGGAAGAGAGACCAGAGAAATGCCTTCTCCACCCAGCCAGTTTATGCCCTACACGCCATCATTTGAAATTCCTTCCTCTGACTCAGGATTTTTGCTCATTAAAAGGAAGGGCATTAAAGTAACACTCAAAGTAATCACCCAAGAGTCTGGAGATCCAGGCTTTAAGCTCTGAGCCTCAGTTTCCCTGCTTCCTTCATCCCCATAAGCAGTGGGAATGTATGTATGATCATCCATCCTGTTTGCTCTTCTCAGTGGTCTCAAGAGGGGGCAGAGGTTATCATCCCAACTTAACACATGAGGATGGTGAGCTTGAAGCTTCAAGTTTCCTTCAAGATCGAACAGCTAGTTGTGGTTCTTAACTATTTGTGGAGGGGGGCTCAGTGCCCATACCTCCTTCTCCACTGCATTGTATACATTATCTATAGTTATGTATGTAGATAATTCCCACCACCCCTGACCTCAAACATTGAACCCTTCATGAATTTGCTTCCATGCCCAGACCAGCACCACGCCTGCGGGAGCATCTGGCCCTACCACCTCTGGGCTCAAAGCGCATCGTGAGTTTTCCTGGACCTCCTCCATGGTTTGGTGTGGAGACTGGATCTGGTAGTACCAGAGGCAGGCCCCTCGAACTGGCCGAGCTGCTACAGCCCCTTCAGTGAGACGGGAAGTAGCGCAGAGAATGGTCTTTCATTGAGAAGGTGGTTTGAATTAAACCTAAATGAAGCACGTGCGAGGGGGTCAAGGCAAGGCCAGGTGGTCACTCACAGCGATGGGGGCCAGGTGGGACCCAGGCAGAGGGAAAAGCTGAGCTTGCCAGATCGGCAGTGCGTCCCGCCTTTGTTGGCTGCTGCTATTTTCCCAGCAGACCCCCAAATTTGTGGTCTTAGCATCTTCTTTCAGGTTCAGGCCCTATTTATTTGGTCTCATTTCCCATCTGTTTCTCCGGAGGAGGTCATGTTCAACCAGCAAGTTCAGGTGCTTTGGGGGATAGATAGATGCATCTGCTCCGGGGATTTTATAACCAGACAAGATACTGTTCCTGCCTTAAGGAACCTCTAGGGATGAAAGATGAACACCCCTGCCCTTGAAAAGCTTATTGGCTAGAGAAGGACACAGACAGGAACACAACACATGCCACACAGAGCCAGCCGGGGCACGGCCATTATGGGCACTGGGGAACCCACCTGCGTGGGAGGGTAACTAATGCTGATCACAGATCTGGGGAAGCTTCCTGGAGGTGACTGCGTTTGAGCTGGACTTGGAAGTACGGGCAGGACTCAGATAAGGACAAGAGTACTCTGGGTGGAGGCAGTTGCTTGGGCAAGGACACAGGGAGAAGGTGAAGACGCTTGATGACTAGACCACAGGTGGCGTAAGTCAGGGCGTGGTGATGGAGTTCAAAGGCAAGCCAGATGTTGGCTTAAACCCCCAGCAGTGCGGTGAGGTGATCCTGACTAGGTTGCTGTCTCCCCTTGCAGAGACCATGCCGCTGAAACACTACCTTCTTTTGCTGGTGGGCTGCCAGGCCTGGAGCGCGGGGCTGGCCTACTACGGCTGCCCAAGTGAGTGCACCTGCTCCAGAGCCTCCCAGGTGGAGTGCACTGGGGCGCGCATCGTGGCAGTGCCCGCTCCCCTGCCCTGGAACGCCATGAGCCTGCAGATCCTCAACACGCACATCACTGAACTCAACGAGTCCCCGTTCCTCAACATCTCGGCCCTCATTGCCCTGAGGATTGAGAAGAATGAGCTGTCCCACATCATGCCTGGTGCCTTCCGCAACCTAGGGTCACTGCGTTACCTCAGCCTTGCCAACAACAAGCTTCAGGTTCTGCCTATTGGCCTCTTCCAGGGCTTGAACAACCTCGAGTCACTCCTTCTGTCCAGCAACCAGCTGGTGCAGATCCAGCCAGCACACTTCTCCCAGTTCAGCAACCTCAAAGAGCTGCAGCTGCATGGCAACCACCTGGAATATATCCCCGACGGTGTCTTTGACCACCTGGTGGGCCTCACGAAGCTCAATCTAGGCAAGAATAGCCTCACCCACCTCTCGCCCAGGATCTTTCAGCGCCTGGGCAACCTCCAGGTCCTCCGACTGTATGAGAACAGGCTCTCAGAAATCCCTATGGGCACATTTGATGGATGTGGGAACCTCCAGGAGCTGGCCCTACAGCAAAACCAGATTGGTATGCTCTCCCCTGGCCTCTTCCACAACAACCGTAACCTCCAGAAGCTCTATCTGTCCAACAACCACATCTCTCAGTTGCCCCCTGGCATCTTCATGCAGCTGCCCCAGCTCAACCGTCTTACGCTTTTTGGGAATTCCCTGAAGGAGCTCTCACCAGGGATCTTTGGGCCCATGCACAATCTGCGTGAGCTCTGGCTCTACGACAACCACATCACTTCTCTGCCTGACAACGTCTTCAGCAACCTCCACCAGCTGCAGGTCCTGATCCTCAGCCGCAACCAGATCAACTACATCTCCCCAGATGCCTTCAATGGGCTGGTGGAGCTGCGGGAGCTGTCCCTCCACACCAACGCTCTGCAAGAGCTGGACGGGAGCGTCTTCCGCATGTTGGTCAACCTGCAGAACATCTCCTTGCAGAACAACCGCCTCAGACAGCTCCCGGGGAATATCTTCGCCAATGTCAACGGCCTCATGACCATCCAGCTGCAGAACAACCAGCTGGAGAACCTGCCCATGGGCATCTTTGATCACCTGGGGAACCTGTGTGAGCTGAGGCTCTATGACAACCCCTGGAGGTGTGACTCAGACATCCTTCCACTCCACAACTGGCTCCTGCTCAACAAACCCAGGTTGGGGACAGACACTCTCCCAGTATGTTTCAGCCCACCCAGTGTCCGAGGCCAGTCCCTCATCATCATCAACGTCAACGTTGCTGTCCCCAGTGTCCAGGTCCCAATGATCCCCGAGGTGCCCAGCTACCCGGAAACACCACAGTACCCAGACACACCCAGCTTCCCTGATACCACCTCCATCTCCACTACTGAGTTCACCAGCCCTGTGGAGGACTACACTGATCTGACCACCATTGAGGTCACTGACGACCGCAGCACGTGGGGCATGACCCAGGCCCAGAGCGGGCTGGCCATTGCTGCCATTGTCATTGGCATCATTGCCCTGGCCTGTTCCCTGGTTGCCTGCATCTGCTGTTGCTGTTGCAAGAAGAGGAACCACACGGTCCTGATGCAGATGAAGGCGCCCAACGAGTGTTGAAGAGGTGGGCTGGAGGCAGGGTTGCGGACCAGTGGGACCACTGGAGGATCTGGGAATTTCATTGTCCTACCTCCACCCCTGGGTCCACAGAGCCACCCCCTGCTTCCTCTTGCTGGTCTCCAAGAGACCTGCCTGGTTCTCCTCTAGAGAACCACAGGAGAACCAGCTCTCGCAGGGCCTTCTTACCACCAGGAAGACCCAACTGGCCTTGGCAAGAACCCCACGGGGTTTCTAATTCACGTCCCCGGGCTTCATGTGAGAAAGCCCTCTCCACAGCCTTCACCAGCTCTCCTCTGACAAGCTCTCCTGGCCCATGGCCATGCTGGCCTCTGGACTCAGTTACCATTCCTGCTCACTTTGTGGGAAGAGTTCTCCATGGGGACAGCTTCTCTCCCAAGTAGGATGTAAGTTGATTTTCCTTCCTTTGCTCCCTGCCTTTGTGGCATGGCTCTCCCCTGTCCCCTCAAATGAAAGATCTCCCGTGAGTTTCCGCTCCTGAAAGCAGGGTGAGTTCTCTCCTCCCAAAGGCTCCCACCTGCTCGGCTGGCGTCCTGAGAGCTGCCAAGGGCCTGGCTGCAGGGTGTGAAAGAAGCTGTTTAGTTCCTGCAGGGAGAGCTGCTATCAGCATCTCTCATGGGGTCGTTACCTGGAAAAGGAAGAAGGGCACCTGTGCGGCAAGCCAGCCTTGTAGAGAAGATTTCCGAACTGCAAATTTTGACTTGAACATTTTGGTCCTTTGAGAAATAAGATCATGTAGAATGTCTGACCCCTAAAAACTCTTAAAATCAGCTTATTAGTACTAGATGAGAAAGCACCCTAGAACCTGGGGGTCCTTATGTTCATCCCAGGGTTTTTATCTTTTAGCTTTTTATTGAAGTATAACATGCATACAGAAAAGTGGGAGCATGGTTGTGTAGAGTTTGATGGATCTTCACAAGCAGTTCGCGCCTGTGGAATCAGCATCCAGATCAAGAAACTAGACATCACTAGTATCTTCCATCCTGGGCTTTGACTGGAGAGGACAGGCTTGTGGAGATGGGTCCCCATGAGCCTGGACGGCCCCTCACTGCCCCTGCCAGCCCGCCCTTGCCAAGGCCCAGCTGTCAGGGGTGGAGGAGTCAATGTGGGTGTGTTATGGCCTGGACAGGAGATGTAATCGGATCCCCACACCCCAAGTCACCCAGAACGGCCTGGTCAGGGTCGTCCTGACACCCCTTTCTCTGCCAGCCAGCTGTCTGCTGCTCATTGGAGGCCCCTCTGCCTGGGCCTTTTGGGCTTGCTATGCCTATGTCTGTTTTTAATTTTCACTTTCCATTTGGGGGAAGTGAAATAGTTCAGACATGAGAGCCTTTAATTGAACAGCCGAGTGTAATGGAACCTGGTAATCCTTCTAGTGTGGTAAGATTCTCCACCAGTGTTCCAGTCAGCTAGAAACTGAAGTTCAGAATGCTCGCATACAGTAGGCAACACCAGGCACACAGATGGGTCACCCTGGGTCTGGGGGCTCTCCAGAGTTCCTTCTGCCTGTGGCCTGGTTATAAGAGTTGAGTTGTTTGGTTCCTTGGGTTACAACCACATAAATACCTGCTTTCATCACCCTCCCTGCTACACACATATTTATGCTGGTAAAGAAACTGTGTTCATGGCAACTCATGTTTCTGTCTGGACAACTGGTCTATCAGTCCCAAAGTAAAGCAGTGAAATGGAGAACTTCAGGTCTCTGCCCAGGAAAGAGCTGCAGCCAGTGCTATAAGCATTTGAAAATCCTGACTGGAAAAAAAGAAAAAGAAAATCCTGACCAGCTCTTCCTTGTTTCCTCTGTCCCACAAAACAAATAAGAAATCCCCCGAGGTCTTAGCAGCATGATGCTGACAGGCCCCCAACAAAAAGGGTCCAGGAAGGGATGTACATAAGAACTAGCACACTGCATAGTTTTTACTCTGTGTCCCGGAGAATCTGGGAAAGATGGGGCCTGTCAAAGGCAAAAGACATCTCCCCAACGTAAATCTGGGTTTCCAAAACGTTTTCAAAATGTTTATAGCAACCGGTGGACATGTTCTGAGACTTGCCAGGACCCAAGAGGAAGTGAGCCCAGAGCCTGGGGCATGGGCATTTTTCCACCCGATGGTGGCCTGCCCAGTTGATTCTGGGGCCTCCGGGGAAGCTGGGCTGCTTTCCTCCAGGGAGAAGCATGTACTCCTCGAGGTGTTCCTTAGGAGCAGACGACAATGTCTCATTGTGCAAGGGTGCAAGCGGGCCAGACATGGCAGTGAGAGGAAGGAGGCATCCTTTTCACCTAGAATGTCCGGCCAATCTGAACCCAGAACGCTTGGGTATTTGTGGCATTGGCCATGACTTTGGAGTTCCTTTCTCGCGGGCCCAGGATATCAGCATGTTTCCCCAGGCCATAGGCTAACCTGAGGGCAGCTGTCCTGAGATGTCTCCCTGCAGGGCACCCCCCAGTGGGGGTGGTGAACCCGTTACCCGACCCTTTGAGCTTGCCTGCTCCTTCCTCCCATCAGAGTGGATTGGATGGAGCCATTGGGTCTCCTCTTCCTCAGCAGGGCTTTGGCCTTTCTGAACCATGTTGTCTGGTCAGGGAGCTACCAGAAAAGCTGGATGAGGTTTCTTTTCCAGTAAGACATTGCATCTGCTCACTTCTCAGGACTGGAGTGAGCTTCCTGGTCCCCCAAAGCTGAGGTAGGCCACAGAATCCACTTTAATTTCCCCATTTGCCTACCGGCCCCTAGGATACCTTGCCAGTAGCAGCAGCCTCCATTTGGAGTGAAGAGTCAACGTAGGAGGAAAGAGAATAAAAGCCAGTTGGAGCCACTGTTCCTCAAAAACACTTAGGGTGTCTAGATACCCTTTAAAGGACCGAACGAGCATTTTCTTTTTAAGCCTGACGACACCCCTTTGCGTGGGTACGACGGTTATCCCCTGGAGCTGGGTCTAAACTCACTCTTTCTTCTGCAACGTTATTCAGCGGGCTGTGGGTTTTCTTCTCTTCACGCTTGTACAAGACCCCATGGCCTGTCCTGGGCTTTCATCCATAAAGAAGAGGAGGGCCACTTGCCTGTGGCTTCCTACAGTCTGAGCCGTTGGCACCTGTTTGGTACTGCGTGGCTCGGAAGCTTGTCAACACAGGTGATCCCTAAGCCCACCCGTCCGTCAAGGAAAGAGCAGTTTCAGGCAACTGTTTCCATACTCAGGAAGCTTACGGAGAGCAGGCAGCGAGAGAGACCTAGAGACCGAGCGCCGGTACGCAGACCCTGGCTGGGTCCTAGCCTCTAGCTACAAACCGCCCAGAGTCCAGCCCACGGGTCCCACAGCCAGAACCGAACCCGAGACCCCGAGCGGTTGGGGAGGTGGTGGGGGTGGGCTCGGGGAGGAAGCCCTCAGTGTGGTTCAGAGAAGGGGCAGGCGCTTCTCCAGGCCAGACTTCGCTCAGCTGTGCTCTTCCTCCCTCCCCCGAGGAGAGGTCACTGCACCACCCAGCCCGCTGCCTTCAAAAGTAGATGGTGTTTGCCTCGCTTAGGGAATCATTGCAAATAGTCCCAGGTGCTTGGTGACGCATTTAGAAATTTCTAGGCCCCCAGGGTTTTATAGACTGTGAGCCCTGGAGGGCAGGGTTGGGGGACTGTCTTTGCTGGATGCTGCCTGTAACAAATTTGGTGTACAGAGTCAACAATAAATGGTATACGCAGGACAACTGAGCGTTGGGTGTCTCGGCTGTGGAATCTCCCACCTGCGGGTTCTCCTCTTGTACGTGCGTGTAAGGCTGACCCGGACAGACCCTCAAGAAGAAGAGGCGCTGAGCCTGGAAAGAGACCTTTGGAAAGTGAATGGGGAACAAAAATGGAGTAACAAACGACATTTATCGGCCGCTGTCGTGGGAAGGAGTCTTAATAGGGTCAAACCGTTTCAGAGATGAAGGAAGTGAGATCGAGGCAGGAAATGAATCTGCTCAAGTCTTAGTGAGCGAATTAATGCCGGAGCTCACGCCGCAGGAGGTCTCCGGACTCCCAGACTGGGGATTCTTCTGCGTCACCAGAAAGGCTATTCATTTAACCTGCATGCACATGCATGTGCACGTGTGCACGCGCACACACACACACACACACACACACACACACTTAGGTAGGTAGGACTCTTCCTGCACACCGCAGCATTCCTACCAGTGCCTCACACCAGGCTCAGTGAGTCACAGGCTCTCAGAAGACACCATCTGAGTGACAGGGACTCCCTCCAAAGTGTCCAGGTGTCCTCAGGACTTCTCCAGGTCTGTGGACTCCAGGAGGTGGCCACAGCTGCCAGCACAGCTTGAGAAAGGGATGGTCCTCTCCAATGTTCCTTTATCCCACTGCTGTGCCCAGTCAAGACGTTTCTAGCTGAATTTTCCTGGCTCTTCTAGCTCTTACATCCTCTCTGGCAGGTGTAGGCTTGTCCGAGGCAGGTGGACCCAAACAGGGGGCAATAGTATGCTCACCATATCACGGGCTGGACCCCTTCAGTGACTGGGGCAGGGCCTCTTGTCACCCTAACCACTGAACCTGTCCACAAAGACAGGTTTCTGGAGTTTTGGCTAATGGAAAAAGGGGTCAGAGTCCTCATCCCATTTCCCAGAAAGTCCCTAGAGTTCTTATTGCAAATCTCCCCTCCACGCACACACATACGCCCAGGGTATCCTGCTCCTACCTGAAGTTTGATTTCGTGTGTGTGTGTGTGTGTGTGTGTGTGTGCACCCATTCCACAGATAGACAGAGACTTGTAGAGATTAAATAATTTGCATAAGGGCTGGTTAGTTGTGATCTCTCCTCTTTCATTCGTGATTTTACTAATTTGAGTCTATTTCTTTTCCTTTTAATAAAGTTGGCTAATGGTTTATCTATTTATTGATGCTTTCAAGGAACCAACTCCTGGTTTTGTCGATGTGTTCTACACTGCTTCTGGTCTCTACTTCATTGAGTTCTGCTCGTATCTTTATAATCTCTCTTCTTTTGCTTGTTGTAGGCTTTATTTGCTGTTCTCTCTCCAATTCCTTTAGGTGTGAAATGAGCTTGTGTATTTGATTTTTTTCCAAGTTTGTATTGTGATGTATTTCCCTCTTAGGACCGGTTTTGAATCGTTGTGTCTTCATTTTCATTAGTTTCCATGAATCTTTTAAATTCTTCTCTAATATCCTTTCATCTTTTAGTAGGATGCTCTTTAACCTCCATGTGTTGCTTCCAAATGACTTCTTGTGATTGAGTTTTAGTTTCAGAGCATTGTGGTCTGAAAATATGCAGAGGACAATCCCAGTCTTTTGGTATCAGTTGAGACCTGACTTATGACCCAGTATGTGGTCTATCCTGAGAAAGTTCCATGTGCACTTGAGAAGAGTGTGCATTCAGTTGCATTCGGATGGAATGTTCTGTGATACCTGAAGTCTTTTTGGTCCAGTGTATCATTTTAAGGGCCTTGTTTCTTTGAGGATGTTCTGCTTAGAAGATCTGTCACTTGCAGAAAGTGCCATGTTGAAGCCTACTATTAGTGTGTTATTATCTAAGTATCTGTTTAATTTGGTTGTTAATTGATTGATGTACTTGGCAGCTCCCACATTAGGGACATAAATATTCATGACTGTTAGGTCTTCTTGTTGGATAGACTGTTTTTTGTTTTTGTTTTTTTTGGACAGACTGTTTAAGTATGATTTAGTTTTACTCTTCATATCTTTCTACAGTCTTTGGTATAAAGTTTAATTTATCTGACATGAGGATGGCTACCTCAGCTTTCTTTTGAGGACCATTTGAATGGTAAATGGTTCTCCACCCTTTCATTTTCAGGCTGGAGGTGTCCTTGGGTCTAAAATGAGTCCTTTGTTGACAGCATATAGGTGGGTCTTGCTTTTTTTTTTTTTTTTAAAGATTTTATTTATTTATTCATGAGGTGACACACAGAGAGGTAGAGACACAGGCAGAGGGAAAAGTAAGCTCTATGCAGGGAGCCCGATGTGGGACTCGATCCCAGGACCCCAGGATCATGTCCTGAACCGAAGGCAGACGCTCAACTGCTGAACCACCCAGGAGTCCCAGGTCTTGCTTTTTTATCCAGTCCAATATCCTATGTCTTTTGATGGGATCGTTTAGCCCATTCACCTTCAGAGTAACTACTGAAAGATAGGAACTTAGTGTCATCATATTACTTATTCAGTCCCTGTTTTTGTGGATTGTTTTTTGGGGCTCCCTCTTTCTTTTACAGAGTCCTCCTTAATATTTCTTGCAGAGCCAGTTTGGTGGTCACATATTCTTTTCGTTTCTGTCTATGCTGGAAGCTCTTTATCTCTCCTATTCTAAATGACAGCTTTGTTGGACACAGTATTCTTGGCTGCATGTTCTTCTCATGTAGGACCCTGAATATATCCTGCCAGCCCTTTCTGGCCTGCCAGGTCTGTGGAGAGGTCTTTGTTAACCTGATATCTCTCCCCTTATAAGTTAGGGATCTCTTGCCTTGACGTGCTTTAAGGATTTTCTCTTTATCTTTGAAATTTGCAAGTTTCACTCTTAAATGCCGAGGCGTTGAATTGATTTTTGGCGGGGTCCTCTCTACATCTTGGATCTGAATGTCCGTTTCCTTCCCAAGATTAGGGAAGTTCTCAGCGATGATTTGTTCAAATATACCTTGGGGTCCTCTATTTCTCTCAGCCTCTTCTGGAATCCTAATTAGATGTATATTCTTGCTTCTCAAGCTGTCATTTATTTATCTCAGCCTTTCCTCGTGAGCTCTTAATTGTTTTTCTTTTTTTTCCTCAGCTTCCTTCCTTACCATTAACTTGTCTTCTTTTTTTTTTTCTTTCTTTTTTTTCAACTTGTCTTCAATGGCACTCACATTCTCTTCCACCTCATTAACCCTAGCACTTAGAGCATCCAGTTTGGATTGCATTTCAGTTAAATCATTTTTAATTTTGGCCTGATTAGATCTAAATTCTGTAGTAACAAAGTCTCTTGAGTCCTCTACGCTTTTTTTCCAGAGCTGCCAGTAACTTTATATTTGTACTTCTGAATTGAATTTCTGACATCGTATTTAAATCCACATTCAGTAATTCTGTGGCAGAGTATTGCTTCCTGTTCTTTCTTTTGTGGTGAGTTCTTCCTTCTAGTCATTTTGTCCAGTGCAGAGTGGCAGTATGCGCGAGCTGAGTCAAAAATATCAAGTAAAACACACCCTAGATGATTCCGAAGAGGTCAGAGACCAGAAAATAAAAGAAAAAGAACAGAACAAAAGAAAACAAAAAGACCACTAACGTGAAAAAATTTTTTTTAATTTATTCACTTATTCACGAGAGACATAGAGTGAGGCAGAAACAAGGTCCCTGTGGGGAGCCTGATCCATGTGGGACTTGATCCCAGGACCCCCGAATCATGGCCCGAACCGAAGGTGGATGCTCAATCTCTGAGCCACCCTGGCGTCCCTGAAAAACAAATTTTAAAACAAAGTAGTAAAAATAAAAAACCAAAACCAAAAGCAAAGAAGAAGAAGAAAAATGAGAAGAAAAGAAGAAAAGGGGGGGATGGTGGTGGTGAGGAAATGGTAGTGGAGGGAGCATGTAGTTTCCCCGAGGGGACCTAGAGGGTGATCCTCTTGGTTCTGCGTGTATTTTGTTCTGTATGTTAGAAGACGCTCAATCCCAAATTTATAGAAACCGGCAATGCTTACAGTGACCAACATCGACCACGAAAACATAAGATAAAAGAAGAGGCCAGGAGGGGAAGGAAGAGGGAATATAATCTGTCAGAATGGGCCACTCGGTGTTCCGCTTGGTTCTGGGTGTATTTTGGTCTGCGCCTTAGGAGGCACTAACTGCCTCCATGGTAAAAGGGAAGGAGACAAAGAAACAAACAAATACCCATATCCCGCGTAGCTCCCCAAATTAAATTGAACACATTGAAGGGAATCCAGAAGTGAAAAATTCATCTAAGGCATGTAATTGTAGAAATATGAGAGTCAGAAAGGAAAAAACTTACAAATGAAGAGTTGGTCAAGTATTGACCTTAAGGTGGGAAAAGAAAAAGAATTGGAAATTTTTAGCCTCCTGTGAAAAGGAGTTGCACTGAGACAGGAGTGGGGGTGGCCCGTGTCCGCTCAGGAGTCCCCACCGCGACCCGGCCACACTCGGGCTGCACAGTGGGGCGCGGGGGGGGGGCGGTGAGAAAGGGTGGTGGGAGGGTGGGGGTGTGAGAGGGAGGGGTGGGGGAGGGTGGGGGAGAGAGGGAGGGGTGGGGGAGGGTGGAAGTGGGCATGAGAGGGAGCGTAGGGGTGGGGGTAGGGTGGGAGGGGGAGGGGTGGAGTAGGGGGAGGGGAGGGGGTGGAGTGAGGGGAGGGAGCATGGGGGTGGGGGGGTGGGGGGTGAGAGGGGAAGGGGGGAGGCCTCGCAGTCCTGCGCCTCCGCCCCCTGCGGCTTGGGGGTGAAGGCCGCTCATGCTCCCTCCGTGCTCCCCCCCGTGCTCCCTCCGTGCTCCCCCCACCGTGCCGCCCCCTGTGTTCCCCCCCGTGCTCCCTCCGTGCTCCCCCCGTGCTCCCCCCATGCTCTGCCCGTGCCCCCCGTGCTCCCACCACCGTGCCGCCCCCCGTGCTCCCCCCATGCTCCCCCGTGCTCGCCCCGTGCTCCCCCCGTGCCCCCCCATGCCACCCCCGTGCTCCCCCCTATGCCCCTCCATGCCGCCCTCGTGCTCCCCCCCATGCTCCCCCTGTGCTCGCCCCGTGCTCCCTCCGTGCTCCCCTCGTGCTCCCTCCGTGCCCCCCATGCCCCCCGTGCTACCCCCGTGCTACCCCCCCGTGCTCCCCCCGTGACCCCGTGCCCCCCGTGCTCCCCCCACCGTGCCGCCCCCGTGCTCCCCCACCATGCTCCCCCTGTGCTCGCCCCATGCTCCCTCCGTGCCCCCCATGCTCCCCCGTGCCGCCCCTCGTGCTCCCCCCGTGCCCACCCATGCCCCCCCATGTCGCCCCCCGTGCTCCCCCCGTGCTCCCCCCGTGACCCCGTGCCCCCCCGTGCTCCCACCACCGTGCCGCCCCCCGTGCTCCCCCCATGCTCCCCCGTGCTCGCCCCGTGCTCCCCCCGTGCCCCCCCATGCCACCCCCGTGCTCCCCCCTATGCCCCTCCATGCCGCCCTCGTGCTCCCCCCCATGCTCCCCCTGTGCTCGCCCCGTGCTCCCTCCGTGCTCCCCTCGTGCTCCCTCCGTGCCCCCCATGCCCCCCGTGCTACCCCCGTGCTACCCCCCCGTGCTCCCCCCGTGACCCCGTGCCCCCCGTGCTCCCCCCACCGTGCCGCCCCCGTGCTCCCCCACCATGCTCCCCCTGTGCTCGCCCCATGCTCCCTCCGTGCCCCCCATGCTCCCCCGTGCCGCCCCTCGTGCTCCCCCCGTGCCCACCCATGCCCCCCCATGTCGCCCCCCGTGCTCCCCCCGTGCTCCCCCCGTGACCCCGTGCCCCCCCGTGCTCCCCCCACCGTGCCGCCCTCCGTGCTCCCCCCATGCTCCCCCCGTGCTCCCCCCGTGCTCCCCCCCCCAGCACCTGGGGAACCGGAGGCTCCCCTGCACTCCTGCCAGTCCTGGCCCTGTTCCCTGCTGAGCCTTCTCAATCGGGAACCAGGCCCGGGGCAGAGTTCCCAGCTCCGGGTGCTCGCCCGAGGCCTCCCCTTCTGGGCGCCGTGCCCTCCCCCATTGCATTTCTTTTTTTTTTCTCCGCCCTCCTACTTTTAGAAGTGAGCCCTTTTCTCTCTGTAGCCTCCAGCTGCTCTCTCTTTACATCTCGGTTGAATTTGTGGGTGTTCAGGTTGTTTCGAAAGTTGTCTAGGTAAGTTGGTGGGACCCTCCTCCTGCGGCTTCTTGCCTGCCCCCCTCGAGATAAATATTAGTATCATGCAAAGACTTTTAAAGCCATCAGCCTACTTTGTTTTTGTTTTTTTTTGTTTATTTATTTATTTATTTATTTATTTATTTATTTATTTATTTATGATAGTCACAGAGAGAGAGAGAGGCAGAGACATAGGCAGAGGGAGAAGCAGGCTCCATGCACCAGGAGCCTGATGTGGGACTCGATCCTGGGTCTCCAGGATCGCACCCTGGGCCAAAGGCAGGCGCCAAACCGCTGTGCCACCCAGAGATCCCTGTTTTTGTTTTTTAAAAAGATTTTATTTATTTATTCCTGAGAGACACAGAGAGGCAGAGACACAGGCAGAGGGAGAAGCAGGCCCCTCGCAGGCAGCCCGATGTGGGACTCGATCCCAGGACCCCAGGGTCACTCCCTGAGCCAAAGGTCAGCCACTGAGCCACCCAGGTGCCCCCACCATCAGTCTACTTTGAATGGTAGACTCCGGACATTGAAAATGATCTGAGACTGCTTATCTTGGTCATGCCTTCACTCTGCACCCCTTAAGACATGTACCCACTCACCTACGCGCACACACATGCACACACACACACACCACACCTCATTCTGCAGCCCTTGGAAGAACATCCCTAGACAGGAAACCACTATTTTCCAAAGCAACTTCTTCCACCCCTGGCTAGCCCCACGGGGAGAGTGTGCCTCTCCATATTGGGTCCAAACTTACCTCCTTCCATCTCTCCTCTTCTAACTCAGGATTTAAAAAGCTAGTTTATGAAGCAAACAAATCAAGGAACAAGCCACAATCCTTAGGATTCCTCCTGCCATCGAGAGCCACGCAGGTACCTGTGGCCAGCCGTTCGGCCGAGGTCAGGCTCCTGGCACCAGCCTGACCTTTTGCCAGGAGGGGAGGTAAGCGTGGACCCCAGGCCTCGGTCCTCACCCCTGGATCAGCCTACTGGGAACTTTCTAGAGTCCTAAAGTGGCCAGGCCTGTGATCTTAGCTGGATTTTGGCCTCAGTGGCCATCTGTCCATGGAACCAGTTCAGGGTCATTTGGTTAATCTTCAGAGGTCTTGCCCCATATTCTCTTCTCCTGCCTGTGACCCTGGTGACATTCCGGGAACACTTAGTCCATGTGAGGGGAGGAACCTCTGCCCGGAACTTTGATCACCGCTGGGGCTGCTGGGCTCACACTGACCATAGACCACACCAGACACACTTCTGCTCCCTAGGAAGAGCCAGAGCTTCTGGGGAGCATCCACTCAGCCCCTCACGGTAGGTCTCCTGCGGTCTGTGGGGATGTGGCAGGAATCTTGCCTTGGATCCTGGCTGCAGGGCAGGAAAGGGACAGGTTACTTCTCTCAGGCTCAGAGCCTGTCCCCAGCCCCAAGCAGGATACACTGTTCCTGTCCTCTGCCATGGGGGGAGAAGCCCCCTCGGTACCCAGGCAGGGTGGTGCTGGTCTGAGACAGGAGGCAGGTGGCAGCAAGGACGTCCTGAGATAAAGGTGACCTGGTCCGTGTGCTCTGGGAGCACAAAGTGAATGGTGGGATAAGCAGGACTAGCGTGTGTCCAGGTTTGCCTGGTTCCCTCCTCCTTTATGCCTGGTTTATGCCAGCCTGTCGCTTCCCTTTGAGACCTGGTTTAGTTGATAGAGTCACTCTAGGAATGAAATCTGTACGTAGCTACCTTTTATCGAACATTTACTATTTGCTACGTATTGTGTTAAGTGCTTTGTATTTATTATCCAGCGTAAGCATATATATTATCCACCTGGGGACAAATTTTAACCCTGAAGGATGAGGTTACAATCATGCGTGGGAGAGCTGAAGCTTGGAGAGGAGGAGTGACCTGCCCAAGCCCACGGAGCCTGTAGGGAGCAGTGTCGGAATTTGAACCTGGGTCACAGCCCTGGGAGAGCTCAAGTGCTTCCCCGCTCCACTAAGCACAAGGAACACAAGGTGTGATTATAGGGGACCAAGAGCCCCAGACACACTGAGTTCAACTCAGCGCACCACACTCGGCCCCGCTCTGGGACAGCTGCGGGGTGTACGGCCAGGCAAGACAGGCTGCAGGAGGCATGCCCAGCCCCAGCAGCTCGCAGGCAGGTGGGTGCAAACGACCAGAAGTTAGAGCAGAAGGACCCAAACATTCAACTGAGGATGAGAATGACCTATGGGATCCACAGGAGATGCAGGCAAGGACGGCTTCCCGGGGAAGGTGTGAATACAGGGGAAATGGGGAGATACGGGGACATTCTAAAATGGAGAGGGCGGTAGAAGGGGAGGTAGAGGTGGCAAAGCACGGGAAGCATCTGAATAAAGGACAGTGCTCAGTTCAGGCTTCTCTGATTACGCTCTGCTGACAGGCTCTTTTGAGGTTTCGCAATGTAATTGCAAGGGAGGAGAGCAATCCAGGAAGCCCGAATGATGTCTTTGGAACTGGGTTGTGTGTTTTACATGATTATCTGAATTTTTATGATTTTCAACCTTATTACAAAGGTGACCTACTTATTATTATTTTTAGAAACTGTAGAAAACATACGATAAAGCAAAAGGAAAGAATTAAAATCACTCACAATTCTCTTTTTCGGAGGTAGCTGCTACCTCTGAACTGTATAATCTGAAGCTTATCTAGGGGCCCATTGAGAGTCACTCCATTTATATAAGTGTGTGGGTTGAAAGGGTCTCATTATGAATAATAAAAGACAATCCTCTGTTATCTCTCAGGAAATTTCAAGGGTTTTTGGAGCTCTGTGGCAGGAGCCAGGACAAAGACCAAATATATATTTCTTACTATATCGCTGTATCACAAACTCAATGCCAGTTATCTCATTTAATTACCACAACTCTAACAAAACTGTGATTTAGGTGGTAGTGTTGCTGTCGTGATTGTTCTCAATTTACAAATGCAGAAGCCAGGCACTAGGGGTTAATTCACTGCCTGGGACACAGTGGGCAGCAGGTGGAGGGCCAGCCCGCTGCACAGGTGGGGTGGGGGCAGAGGCAGGAGCCCAGGAAGGGAGCCCGGGGTCCAAGGAGCGGCAGGACTTCCGGGGGGACCTGGACGGAGCAGTCAGGAGCTCCAGATGAGCCTGTGATGCCCCTCTTCCTGCCCTGAGAGGTACTGTGGCCCAAGGGGCAGAGTCCAGCCCTGCTGGCGATGCAGACCTGGACATTGCCATCCCTGAGTACAGCAGCAGCAGTCCTCTGACAGTTCAGGGCTGCGGCTCTGGGCGCCCATCACCCTCTGGAAGCAGTGAGGGTTGGTTCTGTGGTGGATGACAGACCAGCCTGTGGCACACACAGAAACATATCAATCCAAAAGCAATTTGAGAAGAGGAAAACGTCCATTTGCAACGAGTCAACCACTCCCCTGCCCCTGCCCCTGCCCCTGCCAAAGACAGACTCCCCTGGCTTGCTGAAACTATGGAACGTTTTCTGTGGGCATTTGCTGGTCTCTGCAGAAATGTGGAGGTGGTTTCTCAGATGAGAAGCAGGAATCTTCTGGCTCCTGTCCCACAGTCCCTTGTGCTGCCAGCCCCCACAGTGCCTCGGCAGTAGCACTTCCCATCTCCAGAACCCCCAGTGACCTGCTCTTGAGGGCACTTGGGAAAGGAGCCCAAGTCTAGGGCATCCCGGCCAGAGCCATCAGAATCTGTGCTGCCCCGAACCAAGGACAAAACAATTACAAGCTTCCCTTGGCTGGGAGGAAACAGCCAGAGAAAGTGCTATAGAGAGGCGTCTTGCTGGTCCACAAAAGGGGTGATTGGATGATCTCAGCAGGTTTTCCATAGCTGACCTCTGTGACAATTTTAGAGCAAAGTTGGGGCTGGCCTGAGCTCCGAATAATCAAGGTCATGAACGCTCACTGTGCACCAGGCTCTGGGTTTGCAGCTTCCAACATATTTTCTCATTCAATCCCCAGAACAACCCTGTGAAATAGGTAGAATTAAAGTTTGCTGTTTGAAGATAAGGAAATGGAAGTACAGAGAGGTTAAGCCACTCAGGGAAGGCCACACAGCAAATGGGGGCTAGAGACAACGCCTGTAGCCATAGACTGTCTGACTCTAGGACACAAAGAGAATGAGTCTTGGGCTGGGGGTGGATAGCTGGGAAATGGCCCACGTCCGCACCCTCACTGTGAGTACCATCCCCTGCTTCCTCCAACCCCGTAGATGGGGCTCTCTCCTTCCTGAACCACAGAGGCCCTGTTCTGGCCCTCTTCCCACCACAACACCTCCAAGGGGTGAGAAGTTTGCAAAACAAAGGGACACATACCTCTGTAGCCTATGGCAGCACTTTAAATCTTGCTTCAGGTACCCAGGCGCTTGTCTCCCAGGTCGATCCTCCCTAGGCTGACCGTGTCACAGCAGTGCATGCCCTTAGGCATGTGGGGACAGACTAGGTGAGGTCCCTTGTATGTGGCCGTTCTAGTGGAAGTTTTTTTTTTCTGGAAACTGCCTTTGGGAGCCAAGGAGCAAAGGAGTTAACAAGAAAGGGGACTGGCACATCACTATGCATTATTATGCATTATGGCTTATTTATTTATTTATAAAATATTTTTTATTTATTCATAGAGACAGAGGGGGGGTGGGCAGAGACACAGGCAGAGGGAGAAGCAGGCTCCACGCAGGGAGCCCGACGTGGGAATCAATCCAGGGTCTCCAGGGTCACGCCCTGGGCCGAAGGCAGATGCTCAACCACTGAGCCCCCCGGGCTGCCCTGGCCACCTCTTCCTTCTGCAGCCAGGGCCCTCTTCCTATCTGTAGCAACCTCAGACCCATGTGTGCCCCTTGCTTCTCAACCCCAGACAGGGTTACAGAGCGCAGCTTCAGCCCGCGGCTCTGTTGCCTCGAGGCTGTCCGTCTAGGATCCGGACTCCGGTGTCGTGATGGCAGGCGTGGTCGTTACAGCGGAGCCCTTCCCTCTTACTTCCTGGGGCTCACGCAGTATCTCTGCAACCGCGGAGGAGCCCCGAGGGGTGGGTGTGTGCTTTCTGTGGGAGAAACGGTCCCTGCTCTATTGATTAGGCAGGAAAATTCCTGGAAAAATCAGATTATTGAGTGCCTGAATGGGAGCGGGGTTAGGGAGCTTTCGTAAGCACTGTTTGCCCATGGGGAGCCGTTCGGATGGAGGAGGCAGCCAGCCAAGGGCAGCAGAGAGGCAGCCGGCAAGAGGGCTTTGGAGCCAAGATGCCCCAGCACCAAGCCGCCTCCGGTGCTTACTGGGGGCAGGTAAATTGAGAAAACTAGGGTCATGTTGTTCAAAGGTTTTTTTCTTTCTGTCTTTCTTCCTTCCTCCTTCTCTCTTTGCCTCCCATCTCTCTCTCTCTCTTCTTTCGTTCCTTCCTGTCTTTTTTAGTAAAGCCAAATATATTCTATCTAAAGGCCACTCTATTCTTCCTACTTTTTTGGTGTTCAAATAACCCTTCTGTTACGACGGTGGCTTACAATCTTTAACAATAATTAACACAATTTATTAATTTCTCACTTTATGTCAGACACTGATCTAAAAGCGTTGCCTACGTTTCCTCGTCAACCCTCGCACTTACCCTGACGCGGTGGTAGGCACTATTGCTACCCGGTTCTACAGATAAGGAGAGTGAGGAAGCCGGATTCAGTGACATGCCCAAGGTCACACGGCTGGAATGTGGTGCAGCCGGTACCGGAACTCACGGACTTGTGCCGCTACAAGCCCCGTAAATGATGGGTGGGAGCAGTAGTGCCCAGGGGGTGCACACCCCCTGGTGGGGCAGCTGAGCCCCATTGGTCAGGTCGTGCGGGAATGTGAGCCGCTGCTCCTAAATCATCCTGAAATCTGGACTTTTTTTTTTTTTTTAATTTTTATTTTTATTTATTTATTTATTTTTATTTTTATTTTTTTTAATTTTTTTTTTAAATTTATTTATGATAGTCACACAGAGACAGAGAGAGGCAGAGACATAGGCAGAGGGAGAAGCAGGCTCCATGTACTGGGAGCCCGACGTGGGATTCGATCCCGGGTCTCCAGGATCGCGCCCTGGGCCAAAGGCAGGCGCTAAACCACTGCGCCACCCAGGGATCCCTGAAATCTGGACTTTTTAATGTGATATTCCTCAATTTTTACATATTGGCTAGTGGTTCATATATAAGAAAAAAATTGAGCCATAAGACACACCTGTACATGGCAACACCCATTTGTGACCTGGGGTTGGATGCTTACATTAAATTTTTTTTTTTTTTTTTTTTTTAGCTAACTAAAACCTCGGTCCTCTTTCCTTACTTAAAACCCAAAAAACGAAAACCTACTGGTCTGTGGAATCCCCGTATCTGGGACCGTCCTGTCCACACAGTGTTGGAAAGTTCCAAGGGCTCCAAGGTGCTGGGGAGGCAGGTGGGCAGGAGGAGAGCATTTGGCAGCAGGAGCAGGGAGCAGGCGACGCATTCAAGATAGGAGCCCGTCAGGGCAGCCCAGGGGCCCAGCGGTTTAGCCCCACCTTTGGCCCAGGGCCTGACCCCAGGGTCCCGGGATCAAGTCCTGCATCGGGCTCCCTGCATGGAGCCTGCTTCTCCCTCTGCCTGTGTCTCTGCCTCTCTCTCTCCCTGTTGTCTCTCATGAATAAATAAATAATATCTTTAAAAAAAAAAAAAGAAAAAACGATAGGAGCCTGTCACCCCCGGCAGAAATACGAGAGCAGACAGTGAGGCTCTGAAACCTCCCGCGGCAGGAACGCAGGCAGAGTCATGGTTGAAGCTTCTCCAAGGCGCTAATAACCTCCCGCATTTTACCCGTTGCCTGCAAACTTCCAAGACCCCACGGTCCCCTCCCTTCCCTCGCTTCCATGCCTTTTGACCTCATTTGCACACTCTCCCACCTGGAGAGAACACGGGACACCAGGAGGCCGGGACGTGGGCCCTGCCCCTGAACCCCCGGCGACCGGGACAGGCCCCGTGGCCCCTCGCTGTTGGAGTCTGAGCCCTGCACCCGTGGAGCTCGCCAGGCTGCCGCCCCTGTCCCCGCTATCCCCACTGCCATCCCCGCCGCCCCCTGGCCTCACGCCCTGATTAGGCGTCACCTGTGCTCTCTCTTCCCCGGGACCAGGACATGCTGCCCCGGGCCTGGCTGCGCTGGGCCTGCCTCCTGCTCCTGGCCCGGTGCGCCCGGCCCTGCCCTGCGGGCTGCGACTGCTTCGCACAGGAGCTCTTCTGCTCCGACGCCGGGCTGGCTGCCGTCCCGCCCGACATCCCGCCGCTCGCCACCGACATCGTCTTCGTGGAGACGTCGCTCAGCGCGCTCGGGTCCAGGGCCTTCAGCGGCAGCCCCAACCTGACCAAGGTGGTCTTCCTCAACGCCCCGCTCCAGCACCTCGGGCCGGACGCCTTCGGGGGGCTGCCCAGGCTGCAGGACCTTGAGGTCACAGGCGGAGCCTTCACCAACCTCAGCTCCGCCGCCTTCTCCAACCTGACCTCGCTGGGCAAGTTCACGTTCAACTTCAACCTGCTGGAGGCTCTGCCCGAGGGCCTCTTCGGCCACATGGAAGCCCTGGAGTCTCTCCAGCTGCAGGGCAACCGGCTCCAGAGCCTGCCCAGGAGGCTCTTCCAGCCTCTGACGCGTCTGCAGAGCCTCAACCTGGCTCAGAACCTGCTGGCCCACTTGCCCGAGGGGCTGTTTGACCCCCTGGGCAGCCTGCAGACCCTGAGGCTGAGCGACAATGCGCTCTCCGGCCTGCCCCCGGGCGTGTTCGGTGGCCTGCACAGCCTTCGGGAGCTCTTCCTGGACGGCAACTCCATCTCGGAGCTGCCCCCGGGGGTGTTCTCCCGGCTCTTCCGGCTGGAGCAGCTGTGGCTGCAGCGCAATGCTATCGGGCACCTGCCCCTGTCGGTCTTCTCCTCCCTGGGCAACCTGACCTTCCTGAGCCTGCAGGGGAACGCGCTGCGGGTGCTGCCCGCCGGCCTCTTCGCCCCTACCCCTGGCCTGCTGGTCCTGTCTCTGTCCTACAACAAGCTGGAGGCTGTCAGCGAGGGCGCCTTTGCCAACCTGTCCAGCCTCAGTTCCCTGACGCTGTCACACAACGCCATTACCCACCTCCCGGCCGGCGTCTTCAGAGGCCTTGAGGGGCTGGTTAAGCTCTACTTGGGCAGCAACAACCTGACAGCCCTGCACCCAGCCCTCTTCCAGAACCTGTCCAATCTGGAACTGCTCAGTCTGTCTAGGAACCTCCTGACCACACTCCCCACGGGCATCTTCGACAGCAACTACAACCTGTTCAACCTGGCCCTGCACGGCAACCCCTGGCAATGCGACTGCCACCTGGCCTACCTCTTTCAGTGGCTGTACCAGTACAGCGACCGGCTCTTCAACATCCAGACCTACTGTGCAGGCCCTGCCTATCTGAAGGGCCAGGTGTTGCCTGCCCTAAAGGAGGAGCAGCTGGTGTGTCCTGTCACTCGGGATCACTTGGGCTTCCAGGCCCCGGGGCCGGAGCACGGGGACCCAGGGAGCAGCTGGGACCTGGGGGTGGAGGAAAGGGCTGTCTGGAGCCGGTGCACCTACAGCAACCCTGAGGGCACCGTGGTGCTTGCCTGTGACGAGGCCCGGTGTCGCTGGCTAAACATCCAGCTGTCTCCCAGGCAGGGGTCGGGCCCCCCGGGGATGACATATAATGCCAGCCAGGGGTGGGACTTGAAGTCGAGCTGTGGCTCTGTGAGGGTCACCGTGGCTATAGAGGCTCAGCCAGGGGGGCACTAGGCGCAGGGCATACGGAGCTGAGGCCTGGAGGCGCTTCAGTTGTCGGCTTTCTGGTGCATCTGCCTCAGTGGGCCTCAGCTCTCTGCACCAGTCCTCCTCTGGTTGGCAGGACACCACTCCCTAAGAGCCCAGCCACCCCTTCGGTCTCCCAGGCACCTCCTCCATGCTGGTGCCCCCCAGGGGCCTGTTGTTCGGTCTCCCTGGGGAATCTTGTGCATGTATGTCCCTGGGATGGGATGCGTGACAACCCACATCTCCATCTCAGGTTCATGGGCGGGATGCACGACAACCTGCAGCCCCGTGTCTGATCATTCAGCCACAAACCCGTGTGGAACAGACCTGCTCCCCGTTCCTCCTGGATTCCCCTCCAGCAGGTCGCCAAGCCCAGGAGCCGGGTGTGGTCTCTGGTCTCTTCTCAGCCTTGATCCTTATTGGCCTACCGGTCAGCGAATGCTTCTGAGCACCCCTCTGTCCATTCCCCCTTCCGTTCCCAGCCCGAGGAGGCTCTTTGTCTCCCCAGACCGAATCATGTGCAGCTCCTGCCTGGTTCTCCTGCCTGCAGTGTGGACGGGTCGGGGGAAATGCCGGGGTGAGGGAGGGAGAAGTGAATCTGATGTATGGCAGGCCCTCCAGGAACTCACTCGTGGTCTGCCAGGAGAGGTCAGAGAAGGGTGCACGTGTCCTGGCTTCTGGGTGGGAGGACAGTGAAGCCATCACCAGGGGCAGGGACAGGTTTGGGGGCACATGTCCACATCAGACAAGGAAGTGTCCCTCCTCCCTCATGTCCAGTGATGCTCTTTTAAAAAACATGCTTCCCGAGGCTCAAATCAGAATCACCATAAATTCTAAGGGGATGGAAGGTCGTTTAGCAGATTTGCCGAAGGAACAGGCTCCCAGATTCATTGGGTTCAGCTCCCAGAAGCTTTGGGATTCAAATCCTCATCGGTCCTCCACGGCTAGGGGACTGTGCTGCCTCAGGGAGGCCGAGGCCCGATGTCTGAGACCTGAAGTCCTGTAACGCCAGCCGCGCTGTGCCGTCCTGCCCGGCCCGGGCCAGCTGCGTGAGGCCGCGGGCTTCCCTCTGCGGGGGATGCGTCCTCTCCGGGGAGAGCACCGCCGCACCCGGCACCTCGGGGACTTCACGGCCTCCGTCCAGTGACCACCTGTCTGAACTACAGCTCACCGCCCACTCAGGCATCTGCTGCCAGAGATAAAGGAACAAGATAATCGAGTGACATTTATCTTAATTATATTTTCCCCCAAACTCTAACTCTTTATTAAATTACAGTATAATTGTGCTGAGTGATGTTGGGGAAAAGAGCTCTGGCCAACAGCCAGGGGCTGTGTCGTCTGAGCAAGCTGCTTCTTTTCCCTTTCAAGTTGGCTCGGTGAGACCAGAGTCACTGTGCTCTTTTGGGTAGGATTGCCAGATTTTTGCAAATAAACATATACATGTTGCATGGAACCTACGTATACTACAAGATGATTTGCAGTTGGGTATGCAGTGTTTTAGCTGGCGGCCCAGCCACCTGACGAATGTTGGGGAAACGGTACCATGGAGGCGGTGGGGAACCAGAGGATGGTGCTCCTCCGGGCCAGGGGGAGGCCAGGGCAAAGTCTGCAGTGGAAGAAGTCCTCGCCACGCAGGGGGCCACAGGATCTTGAGGGGAAGCAGAGGCGCTGAGCATCCCTCCAGGCAGAACGACTGCAGCAGAGACGAGGCTCCGAGGGCGCCCCCGACCCCGGGAGGCTTCATGCCCTGCCGCCTGTCTCCTGCTGCAGCTGTCCCAGTCTGGGGCAAAGTAAAGCTCTGATGGGTTCTGGAATTGAAATCAGGACACTTGGCTCCCCTCTTCCTTAATCTTCAGCCTCTGGCCAATCGTGGCTCCTCTCTGGGCCTTTCCTCAGTTTGGTTCTTTTTTAAAGATTTATTTATTTGTTTATTTGAGAGAGAGCTAGTGAGTGAGAGCACTTGGCGGGGGGCTGAGTGAGAGGGAGCGAGAGAACCCCAACAGACGCCTCGCCGAGCATGGAGACCAACCGATTTCATGACCCGGAGACCACGACCGGAGGCGAAACCAAGAGCTGGACACCTACTGACTGAGCCACCCAGGCGCCCCGGGAGTTTGGTGGTTCTTCTTCCTCTTCTTCCTCCTCCTCATCTTCTTCTAAAGATTTTTTGATTATCTGAGAGAGAGAGAGCATGTACAAGCGGGTGGAGAGGGAGAGGGAGAAGCAGACTCTCCGCTGAGCAAGGGGCCAGGCATGGGCTCCATCCCAGGACCATGAGACCGTGATCTGAACCCAAGGCAGACACTTAATGGGCTGACCACCCAGGCGCCCCGGGAGTCTGGTTCTTGATGCTGATTGAACCTCAGAATCACCTGGGGACGTTAAGCCAACCCCAACAACAGGTACCAGGGCAGCCCCCACTCCCGGGGATTTGATTCAATCAGCCTGGGGGGACCCAGAGAGCAGTCTTATTCCTAAGTCCCGCAGGGACATCTAATGCTCAGCCAAGGCTGAAAGCTTGGGCTCGATGTTGTCCCGTGTGGGGTCTCACAGCGTTTGTATAGCTAGACCCAGGGCAGTGGAGCGAATGCCAGCTTCGGCAGACCAAACCGCTAGAGTGCCCTGGGTGGCTCATGAATAAGAGGAGCCACACACTGCACAGAAGAAGAGGGTCTCATTTCATAGGGTCTCTTTGTTCTTGGTGTTTTTCCTCATGCCCCCCGTAGATTCTGAAGAAACAAGCTGGATGCACACTGCCTTGTTTTCTTGCAGTGCGAGGGCGGCCAGGTCATCCCAAAGCACCTCCTTCCGACAGGTGGGGTCCCCCGGCCTGATGTGTCGAATGCTCCTCAGTTGGGTGATTCCCTGCCACTAGCCAGCAGTGTAACCTTGGAGCAGTGACTGTAGCCGCCTGTGCCTCAGTTTCCTCCTCCACACCGCGGATTGTGGGCATAGCGGTGCCCACTGACCGTGCTGTTGGAGAAGGGGGAGTGAGCGCATTCACGTAAGGTCCCCGGAACAACGCACCTGGGTTCTCAGAAGTACAAACCTACTGTGGGTACTGGAGAGTCTGGCGCTGCCCAAACCCAGGCGATTTAGCTCAGCGTGAGCCGGCAGTGACGTCTCCCTTGCACTGCGCTCTCAGCTCCCCCACATCTGCTTCTGCAGACCGTTCAGCTCTCCACGCGGCCAGGCCCATGCAGCGGCCGGGCTCCTGCTGCTCCTCGGGGGCTCCGTGCTGTCCCTGCAGTCCTCGCTGGAAGTCACACCCCGGCGCCCGCCGGGAGGGGACAAGGGACGGCGGAGGGCCTAGACTCGGTGCTGCAGAGCCTTCTGTCTCCTGCAGTTCTGGGCCAGTGCCAGGCCCCTGGGTGCCCGCGCCCGAGGGGTGGCTGGCGGGGGCCTGCGGTCCCTGCGGGTCCCCGGCCGTCACCGACACCTCGCGGCCTGTGGACACACTTGTCCCGGCGATGCTGCGTGTCCTGCCCTACGGGACAGCCTGGTAGGACAGTGAGTGGTCAGGTGTCTCCCACGACCATGCCAGCGCCCCACCAGCCAGCGCGCCCTGGGGGCCATGCCTCCTGCCACCCTCACGTCCCTGGCCAGGCCCACTGCTCAGGCCGCTGCCCTGAGTTAAAGACGGCGGGAGCTGGCATGTGCGTGCGGCAAGGCGTTGGGGGGATTCCGGGTGGAGACGCGGCCCCCCCAAGCCAGGGTGCTGAAGAGACATGGAGCTTTGGGACAATGACAAGCAGTTCCTTGGTGCTGGAGCCACAGGCGAGAGGTGGAGATGGCCGGGGACCCGGCTGCACAGCGGAGGGCTTCACCCGACGGGTCGAGCCCCGGGTCGCCGATCCCTCTCACAGCCGGGCCACAGCTAGGGCCGTTTCAGGAAAGAGCACCCACGGGAGTCTCTGCACCACTTCAGGGACCTGCCCAGGCCCATAACCCCGGGGGGCCTCAAAGACCCCTTCCTGCCCTGCGTCCGTGGAGCCAGCTGGGCCCACGCTCGCCAGTGGCTGTGAGCGGGGCTCTGAGGGGACGAGGAGAAGTCCCCCATGGCTCCAGCAAAGGAAGAGCTTGGACTTGACGTGGGCCACGTGTCTCTGGCCAATGCCTGCTGTGGGAGGGCCAGGTTCGTGTCCTCTGTTCCGCCCTCTGTCCCCAGCCATCCCGAGTGAGAGGCACGGTGGGGGCACGGCGCCTCATGCGGCCCTGGGATAGCGTGTGTGTGCGCGTGTGTGCATGTGCACGTGTGTGTGCGCCCGAGGGCAGGCCTTTGGGAAGGACCAGGCCTCCCTGTGAGCTGGCCCCAGGAGTCCGCATCTCTGTGGTGACTGTATGGACGGGGGGGGGGGGGGGGGGGGGGGTTGGCGGGGGGGCGGGGGGGACGTCACATCTTAGGTCAGCGTTTCAACACTTAGTTCATCATCAAGCAAGCACAACAGGACAAAAGTGCAGGCCTACTTTGTCCATCTAAGCACATGAGCTGTCGCGGTCTGTGGGCTGTCCCGCGGCATCATCCCTCCCGCTCTCCTGGGCTCCCTCGCAGCCTGGCTCCTGTCCGCGGGGCCGCCAGCTTCCGTGGTGCTGAGGGCACTTGCCTTCGGCTCGGTGGCCTCCCTGCCATCAGGATGGGGTCACAAGCCAAAAGACCAGACAGTCTGGCTCTCCTTAGGGTCTCACCTGCCACCCTGCCTTCTTGCTCACTTAGAATGTGGGTGGCTGGTCATAACAGAAAGGCCAGAGACGTGGCCGGGTGCCAAAACTCACCCGAGACTAGCAGGCCGATGGCGCCAGCCTCTTTTCAGGGGCTAGATAATCTCAGGGGGCCCCGAGAGCCTATCAGATTCAGTCCAGCCCGTGTCCCAAATGCCTCAGTGGTGTCGCTGAGCCCAGGCCAGGCCCGGCGTCTGCTTGGCATCCCCAGTCTTCCTAGAGTACAAAGTGCTTCTGGTGGGTTCGACTCCCCCATGGGGCAGGCGTGCGCATCCAGGTGGGAACTGTGGCCCCGAAGGCATCATTCACCTGCCATGGTTACACACGTGGCTGTGGGCCGTACGGCTGCTGCTGGGAATCCAGCAGCCTCCCCGGGACACCCCTGTTGCTACAGCACCACCCTGTTTCCCTGGGCCGGGGCCCTGCACGTCCCCGCGCCTCCTGCTGCCACCTTGCCCTGTCCCACCCCGGAGGCCTGGCTGCGGACACTGTGGCTGGGGCAGGAGTCAGCTTTGGCCTTGGCCCCGAAAGCCTGCACCGGGGCCATGCCGACCGTCCCACACCTGCCAGCCCTCCCAGCCCGTGTCCTCGGCGCTGGCCGCCTCTCCTTTCGGGGGCACCTCCTGCTTCCTGCGGTCCTGGGTGGGCCACCCCGTCTCCCCAGCTGCCCGCTCTGTGATGCCGACGCTCTGGGTGCTGGCCTGCTGCTCTCACACGGCCTCCCAGCCCTCTCCACCCGCTTTCTGTGCTGCGGAGGCATTTCCCAGGTGTCTGGATCTCTGGGCTTGCCAGGCTTAGCAGGTGCAAGGTGGGGAGTGGAGGGGGTGCGGGGGGAGAAGCCCGGGCATTTCATCCCCATCCCCGCGCTGGGGTTCCTCCGTGGCCTCAGCTCCACCTGCACACAGGCCCACTCGGGTTTGTGCAGGGCCAACTAGTTCCTTTCCCTTCCTGCCCTTGATGATGCTGGAGGGTTCCTCACCTGGCTCGCCTCTGTGCGGCCTCAACATCCTGCTCGGTTTCTCAGCTCTCACACGGCTGTGCCACCGACCCTCTGTATTAAATTCCCTCCAGCTGAAGTGCTCACGTGCCAACTGGACCCCTGACTGACCCGTCCTTTCTCAGAGGATGACACAGAGTCAGTGTCCAGCCAATGGCTTGCCCTTCCCCCCATCCGACATAGAGGCCGAGCCTGAAGGCTGTCTCTGGAAGGCCTCTGGGGCGCCCCCTCACTGCTGCAGGCCGGCCCGAGCCCTTATTTCTGGCACCGATGGCCCGAGCCACCTCCCGCTGTCCCCACTGTGGCCCAGAGCACTTTCCGGCTGCTCTGTGCACACCACGCCGAGAACGAGGCGTTCTACAAGCTCCTCAACTACGAGTCAGAGCAAATCTCAAGGCAAGGGCGGAGACGCGATGGAAACAGGCCGGTGCCCTTCACTCTGAGAAACAAGCGCCCCTTGACTGCAGCTACGCTCTCCCACGTGGGGTCAGACCCATGTCCACGGGCATTGGGTGCAGGCCGTGGGCATGCGGTCCCCTTCACCGCGAGGACCGAGCCTCCTTGGAGTGAAACCGCCCACGAGGCCGCACCTGACGGAGGCTGGCAGCTGGCCCCGACGTCGGTGTGGGGCGCCCCGGAAGGCCGCGGGCTTAAGCCTGAGGAGGAGGCTTGCCTGGCCTGCGGCTTTCAGCTTGCCCGTCACTGAGGTGACTTGGAACGTCTGTTAACGGTGGCTGTGCAGGCGAGTGACAAGGCGGTACACTGACCTCCGAGAAACAAGTGTCCCTTGAAGCAAAGCTTCAGCCGGCCCCTCCCGCGGGGGACGCAGGCCCTAGCGCAGCAGGGGGTGGCGGCTGGATGGAGCACGCTGTGCTGAGCCCTGGGAACAGGTGTCCCCGAGTGCGGCTTTCCACTGGCCCCTCAAAGACGGGCTTTAGAACCCAGCCCCACAGGAGGTTCGAAGGGGCCTTAAATGCACTGAGCAACCCCTGGGGCGACATGCCTTCCGGGAATGCGTCTTCCAACCGGCCTCTCTCGCATCAGGGAGTTGGAACCTATTTCCTCAGCGGTGGTGATGGCCCAAAGGGAGAGTCGACTTCTTAGCTCTTGGGACAAAGCTCTCCCTGAGGAAAAGGCCTCTCACATAGGGGAGTTAGACCCTACCTCAACGGCGGCTGTGGAGGTGCAAGGGAAGGAGCTGGCCTTAATTCTGAGGCTCAGACCTTCCTAGAAAGAGCTTCTCAATTAAGGGAGTTCAAAACCATCTCCACGGCAGCTGCGCAGGTGTGGTAAAAACGCCCGGAATGCCTCTGGGACACCCCAGTTCCTTGAATGCAGCTTTCCACTAGACTCTTCCATAAGGGACACAGACCCCCTCTCTGCAGGGGAATGACGTTCTCTTTCACTCCGAGAACCAAGACTTCCCTGAGCGAACCTTTCAATGAGCTCTCACACCTGAGGGAGGTTAGCAGCTGGCTCCACGCTCTGAGGTGGAGGCGCAGGGGAAAGGCCTTGGACACAACCCTGAGAAGGAGGCTTTCCTGGCTGACGGCTTTCAACTCGCCTATCACTTGAGTGACTTAGAGCCTGTCTCAACAGTTGGTGTGGAGGTACAGTGTCAAGGCGACATACTGAACGCTGAGAAATAAGCATTACTTGAATTACATTTTAATTTAATTTAATTTAATTTAATTAATTTAATTACTTGAATTAAACTTTCAGCTAGCCTCTCCCATGTGGGAGGTATGCCCCAGGTCAACCTTAGGTTGGAGGCCCAATGGGACTCGCTGTCCTCAACCCTGGGGACAGCTGCCCCCTGATGAGTGCCGCTTTCCACTGGCCTCTCAACTAGGGTTTAGAAGCCAGCTCCACAGTAGGCTTGGAAGGGCCCTAAGATGTGCTGGAAGGGCTCCACCTCTCGGGGAGACCAGCCTTCCTGGAATGTGCCTTCCAACTAGCTTCTCCCACCAGGGAGTTGGAACCTATTTTCTCAGCAGCACTGGAGGCCCAAAGGGAGAGCGGTTTACTTATCTCTAAGGACAAAGCTTTTCCTGAAGGAAGCTCTCCACCAGGCCTCTCACTTAGGGGACTTAGACCCTACCTCCACAGCAGCTGTGGAGGCACAGTGGAAAGGAACTGGCCTAAATTCTGAGCCTTGGGCCTTCCTAAAAGGCTAGACTTGCAGTTAAGGGAATTCAAACCTATCCCCACAGCAGGTTTAGTTTAGAGGCGCGGTAAAAATGGGATGCGATGCCCCTGGGACACGACAGTTCCTTGAAAGCAGCTTTCCAGCAGCCTCTTCCATAAGGGCGGTAGCCCCCTGTCCACAGGAGCTGTGTATGGACGGTGGAAAGACCGCTTCACTCTGAGAGCCAAGCCCTCCTGGAGTGACCCTTTCAACGACCCCTCACAACTGAGGGAGATTAGCAACTACCTCCAAACTTTGGCCTGGAGGCACAGGGGAAAGGCAGGTCTTACAGCTGAGGAGGAAGCTTTCCTGATTGGCAGTTTCCAACTATCCTATCACTCTGGTAACTTAGGTCCTCTCTCAGCAGTGAGTACGAGGTGCAGTGTGAGGCGACACACCGCGCTTGTTGAGAGACTAGCCTTCTAGGAACGCCTGAGCCTCAGCATGAAGGCCAGCTCATTGCCGTTGCACCTCCACACCTGCTGTGGAGGTTAGGGTCTAACTCCCTGTGTGAGAGGCCTCGTGGAAAGCTTCACTCAGGGAAAGCTTTGTCCTCGGAGATAAGTAGCAAGTTCGTCTTTGCTCCTCCAGCCAGGTGAGGAAACCGTTTCCAACTCCCTGATGTGAGCAACTGGTTGGGAGGTGCATCCAGGAAGACTTGTCTCCACGTGAGATGGACGGGACATTGAGGGGCCCTCCAGACCTACTGTTGAGGTCAGGACTCCTCTGGAGACAGGGTCTCGCTCCCTCTTGTAAGGGGCTAGTTAAAAGCTGCATTCAAGGAAGTGTGGTGTCCCCGAGGAAATCCAGCATGTTTTTACCGGGCCTCCGAAACTCTCTGGAGGTAGCTTTGAATGGCCTTGAGGCTAGAGTTTCAGGGATGCCTGAGTCTCACAGTTAAGGCCAGCACATTTTCCATAGCACCTCCACAGCTGCGAGGGGCTGGATGCAGGACTCGATCCTGGACCCTGTGATCACGCCCTGACCCAAAGGCAGATGCTCAACCGCTGAGCCACCCAGGCGTCCCCCAAGTGGCAGACTTTAAACTCCTAGAAACCTCTGTCTCTGGTGAAAAGTCAGTAGGAACCAATGGTGCACTGTCTATTGTACCAGAATTCTTTAGATTGGCAAATGTATGAATACATGTCATAGTTTTTAGAGACACAGTGTGTGTGTGTGTGTGTGTGTGTGTGCGCTTATGATACAATTTTTAAAAAGATTTATTTATTTATTTATTCAAGAGAGACACAGACTGAGAGAGAGGCAAAGACATAGGCAGAGGGAGAAGCAGGCTCCATGCAGGGAGCCCAGTGTGGGACTTGATTCCGGATCCCGGGATCACAACCTGAGCCAAAGGCAGACACTCAACCGCTGAGCCACCCGGGCGTCCCTATGATACAATTTTTAAGAAAGCACGAAGCATGTTTACTAACACACCCAAGTATCTGCAGTTTTCCTGAATAAGACAAAAGATAAAAAGGAAAAAGGGGTGGGGAGAAGGGGGGAGGAAGGAAAACATAACGAAACAAAACAAAAAACCACCTCAAGTGTCTTAACTGATTCATGCTTTAGTATTTTACTTTATGTTGAAAAGATGTAGGTATCCGATGAATTCAACCCAATTTATCAATTAACCTAGCACAACCTCAAAGTCAGGTCACCAAAGATTTTGGAAGCTATTGTAAAGATTTACCTATAAACCTTTTTTCTTTTATTTTACCCATTTGCTCTTAGCAATGAAAAGTATATGAGACAGACAAAATCGACCATTTTAAGTAGTTTCGTGGACAAATCACAAGAGGTAAAACTTAACTAACCCATTGAGTTAACAGCAGAGTTGAGTAGGGCCCCCCCTCGGGCCTGACCCTCCAGCATCTGGGTCGGTCCGGTGGAACGAGGGCATAAGTAGTTCTCCTTTTCTTTTCTTTTCTTTTCTTTTCTTTTCTTTTCTTTTCTTTTCTTTTCTTTTCTTTTCTTTTCTTTCTTTTCTTTTCTTTTTTTCTTTTCTTTTCTTCTTTTCTTTTTTTTCTTCTTTTCTTTTCTTTTCTTTCCTTTCCTTTCCTTTTCTTTTCTTCTTTTCTTTTCTTTTCTTTTCTTTTCTTTTCTTTTCTTTTCTTTCCTTTCCTTTCCTTTCCTTTCCTTTCCTTTCCTTTCCTTTTCTTTTCTTCTTTTCTTTTCTTTTCTGTGCCTGTGGGTCTAACAAGACAGTAAACGTGGTTTCTTTGCATAAAGGTGATGGGAGGGTCTCTATCGATCACCGCCGTTCCAGGCCCACAGACCGTGACGGGAGCACAGCACGTCCCACCGCCCACCCCAAGGGCTTGTAAGGCAGACAGAACTGAAATCAAGTGATCTTACAACTCGAGGGGGCGGCGGCGTGGGAGAGAGAAAGCTGGTTATCTGTATGATGTGTGACGTTGTTAGCTCCAAAGACACGTCTTTTTAAAATAAACCAACAACCTTGAATTGGCTTGAAAGCCGTTTATACAGACCACATCTTCTTTATCCACCATCTTTCGATGGACACCGAGGCTCCTTCCGCAATTTGGCTATTGTGGACGTTGCGGCTGTGAACATGCCGGCTGTGTGTTACAAAAAATAATCCAAGTTCCTTATCGACTGCATTATAATGAACTCTCACTGGGCTTTAACCACGTCCATTGTTGACCGCCCTGTATTGTTCTGATGCCCTTGCAAAAATATGGTCCAGCTTCAAGAAGATTCACGGAAAGGCCTTTTGACAAATACCGGTCTCTGGTCACCCTGAGATCATAAAACTAAAGTATGAATTTTCAGAACTAATGCAAAAGCTGTATTTAAACAGAACAAAAAGAAACAACATGGAACTGAATAAGTTAAGGACAATGATGACTGTTTTTAATGACTCTTGCTCAAAACATTGTTGATCCCCTCATGTCTACTCCTCCAGATTGGAAGAAACTTTTTCTGTAGAGACGTCTATAACTTACAGAAATTTTATGAAAATGTTGTTTTGTAAACAAACTAAAATATTTATCTTTTCTCCTTACCTGTAACTCTCCAGAGTTCCGAAACTCTCAGGGAGTATTCTTTCTTTTATGGGAATTGTTAATCATCTGCGTAGGTTGGGTGGGAATCTGTTCTCCTTGTAACCAGATGCCGTCGGAAGGATCGGTTATATTACCAAGGCCTTGACTAGAATGGCATCTGTTTTTCTTTTTCTTCCTCCACCACCCCCCCGCCCCGTTTTATTTTTTAAAGTAATCTCTACTCCCAATTTAGGGCTCGAACTCACAACCTTGAGGTCAAGAGTTGTGCTCTGTCTGTCGGAGGAGGCCAGGGGCCCCTGGAATCCCATCCTTAGACACAAGCATAGACTCAGATAGGATCAGACAGCTTGGAGAAACTCGGATCAACTTTCTGGAGCCAATCAAGCCCCTTGGAAAACTTTAGCCTGATGCCCTCCTTCCAGAGCGCCCCACAGCCTGACCAGGTGAGTGGAGAGTGCCACCTCCTGGCAGATGAAAGCAAGCGTCAGATGCTTAACGGGACTGAGCCTCCCAGGTGCCCTTAGAAGGTGCTTGGAAATGCTGACGTTCGTTCCTCCTTCCTGCCCTGCCTTTGACATCAGTGACCATGTCTGTCTCCCTGGTGAGGAAGAAAATATTCCAGATGGTTGAACCCTGGTTTTCCACACTATGGGCGACAGGACCCCCTCCAACCTGACCCAGAGCTCCCTTACTCTGAGTCAAGGCCGGGGAGTCTTGTTTTGTTTTTAAGTTGTGGTTAAAAATAGACATTACCTACGATGGAGCCTTTTAGCCGTTTCTAAGCGTAGAGTTCAGCAGTATTAGGTACCTTCACATCCTCCTCGCCGCATCTTTCCATTCCATTTTTAAAATTTATTTTAAATGTTTTAAAATGTTTATTTTAATAAAATAAATTAAATAAATAAATAATAAATTATATAAATTAAATAAAATAAATAATAAATTAAAAATTTATTTTAAATATTTTAAATTCTTATATTATTTTAAAATTTTATTTCTTTATTCACGAGAGACCCACACAGAGATAGGCAGAGGCAGGGCAGAGGGAGAAGCAGGCTTCTCACAGGGAACCTGACAACGTGGGACTTGATCCCAGGATCCCGGGATGATGCCCTAGCCGAAGGCAGACCCTCAACTGCTGAGCCACCCAGGCACCCTATACATACTTAATTTTTTTAAAGTTTGTTCATTCATTTTTCATTATTTCTAGACCCACCATAGGGCTTGAACTCACGACCCTGACCGAGGTCAAAAGTTGAGTGCTCTTTCTGAACCCTGGGATCATGGTTCAGAGTCACCATTTGTCCAGTGAGGCCCTCCACACACCCCCACCCCTCCATGCGGAGGTGACATCTGTCGGGCTGGCTCATGTTTGTCCATCTTCCTTCCTCCTTTTAGTAGACAGCAGGTGTCTTGTGAAGCAGCCAGTGACTATGTCGAATGAGACTGAAGATTTCCCTTGGGAAGTGGGTGCGAGAGGGAGGACAGGTCGATGGGGAGCCAGGAAACTGTTGGTGTTGCTGTAGAGGAGAGCACTCGCGGGGCCCTCACCCAGGGTGGATGGGTCAGAACTGTCCCTGGCCAAGCCTCCCTTAGTCCCTCACTCTTATCACTCCATGCCCGCGTTTGCCCGCTGGACCCTAAGACACCACCGTTGTGTGTTTAAGTCCCTCTCAGACTCAGCAGGCCCCGCCCCGCCACGCCCTCCCAGACGCACCCCCACCCCTGGAAGGCATTGGAGATGTCATCCTCCACATCCAGGAATCCTAAAGTGTTTATTGGGGTTTCCTGGGTTAGGAAACCAGGAGGGGACTCTTTGCCCTCAGACAACGTAAGTTCTTCAGACATCCTCCTTGCCCTTCCCTTTGCCTTTCCCTCTCTCCCCCTCCCTCTCCTCCCCTCCCCTCCCCCACAGATTGGAAGCTGCACCTGAGGGCTGGGGGAGAAAGCCTTTCAAGGGAGAGGAGTCCCAGGCTCTGACTTTGACAGCCTTGTGGATTTGAATGAAATGACTAAATGAAGTCCATTGGCATGGATCACCCTGAACCTCCCTTCAGCCACCCGCCACCCCCCATCCCCTCCCAACCCTGGGTCCTCCAGTGGATTTGGGAATGGAAGGCTAGATGGGGTGTGTGTGTGTGTGTGTGTGTGTGTGTATTTGTACGCACCCGTGGAGGGTGGTGGGGCATGCTCACGTTGGCTCCTGCAACTCCATTCATTCTGGGAATGTTTTGTTATTTCTGCTGAGTTGCCAGTTGCTGCTAAACTCCTCCCATTGCCTAGTTCTTAAAAAGCCTGATTTTCTTGTTTTCTCGGTGAATAGTCTGACTCACACCCTCCCATCCCACCAGACCCCTTGTGCAAATACTTCCACTTGAAGAGCTCTTTCATCTCGTCCAGAAAACAAATAACAGCCACCCACACTCACCCCAGGGCCACAGATATGCAACCAACAAAACAAAAGTCCCACATCCTCCTTCTGCCTCAATCTACTGCAGGGAGCCCCTCTCTCAGACGCGCCTTAGGCTCAATGACTTGATGCTGCCTCCCTCTCTGGCACCATCCCGCATTAGGCCCGTATTGTAATCGCAGGACCACACTGCTCCCCTGAGCTGGAGACAACATGCTAAAGGGGCCGGATGGCAGCACTGTCCATTTGAAAGGCCCTACAGGCCAAGGCGTCCATGAACATGGCCCCGAAGTCTTTGGCACTCACATGCCTCTGATGCGATCGTTGCTCTGGAACCTCCAGCATCTATAGCCGATCTTGTCCGTGGTCCTCTCACCTTTACTCGCCCTCTGTTCACCTGACATTTTGCCTGATTGTTCATGGAGAAATGAGATCCCATCCCGTAAGAGCTGAATCCGAATCCTCTGCTCACCCCGACGACAGAGAAGAACATGCACAGCTCTGCACCCCTCTTATCCTTCCCCACCGTGGAGGGAGGAAAGGTGGCCCGCCCACCCTCCTCCTGTCAGAAGTCAAATCTGAGATAAGACTTGGCTTATCTCACACACACAAACCCACCCCCTCCCCTGCAGGTGGAAGGAGGTCCTGCGGACTCCCCTCCTTTCCTCCCCAGAAGCACACCCCACCCCGTCCCATGCCCCCGGAAGGTGCCGTGGAGGCGGTGCCAGGAGGGGAGTGAATGACATTCTCATCTTCAAGGACAGGGAGTTGAGCATGAGGATGAGAATTCTGGACAAACAGACCTTGTTATGAAAGAAAAAAAAGAAAATTGTTATGTTCTTTTAGCCTCCCCACATAGTTGACTTCCTCTTCCACAATTTCTTCTCCTTGTTCAACCCAAGAGACAAGCATGTAGGGGTTGCTCAGGAGGGCTGTGCCACGTGAAGCTGCTCAGGGACAGACTTGTCCTCGCCCCCCCCCCCCATAGGACTGACATCAAGGTCATCCTCGGGGTGGGGGCCCCAGACGCTGAGAGGGTGGAGGGCAAGGGGGTGCCCGGGGACGCCGTCCTTTCCAGCGTCTTTGGAGTCGAGACCTCCTTCGCGGCCTTGCTTGCTCCCTTCGGGTGCTGCCCCACCGGCTCCCAGCGCCCAGCTCCAGGAAGGTCCCCGAGAGGGGCGATGCTTTGTGGGCTGCACTCGCTCTTCCTGGAGGACACAGCCACCCCACTCCCAGGACCAGTCCCCGTGACCCAGCGGAGGCCAAAACGGAGGGCCGTAGCGCCCCTGGGCCCCTGTCTGTCTAGCTTGTCCGGGTCACCTCTACACCCATCCAACGTGCTGCTGGCCCTGGGGGCGTGCCCATCACGTGTGGAGGCACAGGAGCCACAGCCAGGTGCCCTGAAATACGTGCCCTTGAAAAACAAACGTGAGGTCTTCACCCGTGACCTTTCCCCTGCCGAGCCTCCTGCTCAGCTGCCTCCAGGTGGAGGAAACCAGGAACGCACAGAGGGTAGCCAAGTGAGGAAGGATTCCCTGAAAGAAAACCCTTCTTTTCAAGTTTCTGATGTTTGGTCAAGCTTTCAACCCGAGGGACGGCCAGCCTCCCGAGCCACATGACTTGCTTGATTTCTCTCTTGTGGGTGTCTCCTCAGTGGCCTTCGTAGTGCTCGGGATGTAGGATTTACAGGGAACAGTTTCCACCCTGGGGCAGTGGACACAGCGACGTGGGATCAGGGATTCACACAGGAGAGAAGAAGGCTGAGGGAGAGGCTCAGAAATGAAACCCTTAAAAGCCCACGGCAGGGGCATCCCTGCAGGGCTCAGCGGTTTAGTGCCCACCTTCGGCCCAGGGCGTGACCCTGGGGTCCCGGGATCGAGTCCCACGTCAGGCTCCCTGCACTGAGCCTGCTTCTCCCTCTGCCTGTGTCTCTGCCTCTCTCTGTGTCTCTCATGAATAAATAAATAAAATATTTAAAAAAAAAAAAAGCCCATGGCCAATTGGTGACGCTCACATGATAAAGAGTCACAGCTCTGCACCGGCCCCCTCTATGAGGAAAGTCGGACCTCTCAGCCCAGCAGACAGA